>NC_028643.1:76685211-76764222 GCF_001406875.1 Solanum pennellii | reverse complement strand
CCCCCACCCCCCCAAAACAAAGCCACAATTACTTTGTGCATAAAACAGAGACAGAAGTAAAAGACTCTTCTACCCCTACGCGCCTTTAGTACCACGCGCCGTCACGACCACAACTGGAGTTTGTACTGCTACAGGTGGCTGCATGGTCCCGCTTATGGACAAAAACTACTAATTATGCTAAAAAATTGGAAAGAAAAATCTACTAATCACATGTGATATATAAATAATTTACAAAAATAAAATAAAATAGATATGAGTACAAAACAAAGTTTTGACTATTGAGGCACTGGTGATTATTTTTATTTGGAAAATTTAAAATTGGAGTCTTATAATGTGATATTTATATTTAAAAGAAATTTTAATATGGACTTTTAAGTATTGATAGAAAATAAATAAAAATATATAGATAATTAAACTAATATTTTACTCCTACATTAATGCTTAATTTTGACTGAATTTGTTAGATACTGAAATATTATTAGTATTATGTTAATTCTGTGTTTTTCAGTGTGATGTTATTTATATCTTTCATTTTGAATAAGAGTGAGTTTAAATTAAGGTGTGTGATTCAATAATTAATGAAGTAAGTTAAAGGATTACGGAAATTCTTATTTAAAGTTCATTCAGAATTAAAATATTAGTTAATTTCGGTAAAAATGTGGCATTAGGACGTAAATCAATTGAAAAATTAGCTCGCGAGGAGAGGATTGTCCAAGTCTATATAAGCAGGCCTTATCTGACACTTGACCTAAACCAATTCCTAAAGTTAGTTCACGGGAAGAGGATTGTAAGTTCACAAAAATAAACACCCAATCAATTCTCCAACCATATGAAACTTTTACTCAATTTAACATTCAAAGATGGACTAAACTCTCATACCGCGTCAAGATACAACAAATGACGTAATTCAACCCTAAAAACTAGCTCACCAGGGAAAGATTGCTGAATTTTCCATATAAACAGACCTCCCATCTATTTTTTTTTCAATGTGGGACATTTACCACTCTAACAGTCCCGTATGCATTTAACATCTTGCCATCTAGAATACTTCACCATCCATTTCAAGTTTGTATCCTCGACAAAAGAGCTAACAAAGGAAATAAGCATAAGAAGAAATCTATTGAATGCGATTTAAGTTTGTACTTTGATTAAAGAGATGACAAAGCAAATCAACGAACAAAAAAGTCTAATTAATACTATTCAAGCTTGTATTACGATTAAAAAGTTCAAAACAAAAAATAAGTAAAGAACGAGTCTACTAAATATGATTCAAATTTATATTCAGATTAAAAAGCTCCAATACTATTCAACTCCGATTAAAAAGTTAAACAGAAGAAAATAAAGTAAAAGAGGGAGTCTACTAAATACAATTCAAGTCTATTTGGAGGTGATTTAGGTGGCATCATCAATAGAGCCAAAATGTAACTTGAAGTAATATAGATAGCTTGAGCTGGCTTCTTCTTTGTTTTGATATGCGCGTGTCTTTCAACTAAACATGTTACTAAGATCTAAGAATGTCACAAACGGAACAGCATCGGTCTTCTAAGCTTCCCTTTTCTCTGTTTTCTCACACACACACACACAGTGGGTACTGTGAAGTGTATTTATTAAAAAAGCTGCTCTTCGGCGGTCAGAATATATAAAATCCCACCTAACAATTGTTTATGTTAAAAAAAAACGCCTTTTTTCCCCCTAAAAGATTAATATTTTATCTCTCTTGTGTGTGTATGTATTGTGTACTCCTGTGAACTCAATCCATCTGTGCCCTAGATCCACAACTATGCTTTCTCCTCCACCCAACTTTATGTACTGCATAGCAGTATTCATTTCTAGCACAACTGTTTTGACTGTTTTGTAGTGGCTGTACATTTTGTACTCTGTGTGTTATATGAACTGTTTTCTTGGTTTTCTGAAGGTTAATGCTCTGTTGAAGTTGGTTTCTTTGATTTTGGTTATGTGGGTGTAGGTTTAATGGTGAAAAGGTGAGATTTTGGGAGGTGGGGTTTGTTTGATTTTTGATAAGATGATAATTGGTTATACTGTCGTAATTGGGGAGTGGTGTTTTCTTGAAAATTTTGAGGGGCATTGGTGAAAAGGAGTGATTTTGGGAGGAGGCGTTTGTTTGATTTTTGATAATTGGGTGTGCATTGGTGAAAAGGTGTGATTTTGGGAGGTGGGTGTAGGTTTATTAGCGAAAAGATGAGATTTTGAGAGGTGGGGTTTGTTTGATCTTGATAATTGGTTGTGCTGTAGTAATTGGTAAGTGTTGTTTTCTTGAAAATGAAGAGTTGTATTAGTGAAAAGGTGTGATTTTGGTAGGTGGGGTTGCATTCTTGGTGCTTTTTAGTTTGGTATTTTTGGGATGGGTTGTGTTTGTGGTAAGCCATCTGCCATTGAAGACAGTAGAGATAGTCCAAGGGAGAGGCTGTCAAGTAAAAGTGCTGCAAGTTTGAGAGGGCCAAGAACTGGTGGTTCATCAAGAAGAGAGGAAGCTTATAGAGTCAAAGATCGTTTGGATAGCATTGATGGGAAGACAATGTTGATTGATAAACAAGTAAATGGTTCAGTAAGACTGCAGACTGAGAATTATGAGAGGAAAAGAGAGAAGCAAGAGTTAATTGGGACATTACCTAAAAGCAGTGAAGGGGAACAGGTTGCTGCTGGATGGCCACCCTGGCTTGCTGCTGTTGCTGGAGAAGCTATCAGAGGATGGGTGCCTAGACGAGCAGATTCCTTTGAGAAATTGGATAAAGTATGCTCCTTTGTTTTGTCTCTTGACTTTTCATTCTACAGTAGAAACTTCAAACATTTCATGATAATGGTCACAAAAATAGTCTCTTTCTCTCTCCCCCACAAAAAGTGAGTCTTTTACTTTCTATGTTCTTGGTAGAAGTTTGGTGATGACTCCTGTGATTTGTCCTTACTAATTCATACTAGTGTTCTGCTTAGTTTTAATAACCAGAAAACCGGTAATGTTTTACTTTAGCATCAAAAGATAGCTCAATTACCCCATCTGTAGCCAATGTAGTCTCTCACATTTGGAGTGTGAACAATATAATGTTGAGACCATGTTAAGAAATGGACATTGGTAGAGGCAGATCCAAGATTTTAGCTCTGTGGGTTCAATCTTTTTAAGGTTCTTAGTTTTGAACCCATGATAGTTTTGAAGTTATAGGCTCATTGCAGTTTTAGTAATTTTTACACATAAATTTACACTCCCTGTTGAAAGTACTGGGTTATGTCAAAGCTCTATCCATCCATAGCCAATGTGGAATTTTGACAAGCACAGAGCTGGAGTTGTAATTTTCTTTGCGTGGTATAGCCAATCACAAGTTTGTGCTGATATAAATCCTAGGGAAATGAGCAAGAAATTGATCTGTTTTCTTTATGTAATAAATCTACTTCTCCAAAGTCAAAACCCCTTTTTACTGGGAGCCAACTGTGGTTTTCCCGCATTTGCCTGCTAGGCTGTTCAAGCCCCAACCTCATAGTTGGAAGCGTAGGCTCTTATAACTGGGCTATGTCTCAGCTTTCAAGGCAAACATTAATTCATTAATGTACTTCATAATGTGAGTTTTTGAAAGCTGGTCCATAATTCAAAAGGAAGTGAAGGGTTGCAGTAGGTTGACATCCATTTTTAAAACTGTCATAATATCATAAATCAAACATTGAATCCATAGGCATATGTTCCTTTAGGCATGCACTGCATTGGCACCCATGTGTAGTTTTGAATTGTCAATGGATGTATTGGAATTTCGCGCAACTATAGCAGAATATACACAATAAATATAGTTGGCCCCATCTAGATTTTGATTGAGACAGAGTTAACTGATTGATTGATTTGTCTCAAATGTCTCTCATTTATATATTAGTGCATGTATTCGTTATGTTTTAATAGGCCTGATTTGGTTTCTCCAATGTTTTGCTACATTTGGCCCAATTTAGAGAACACTGCTATGCAGGTCGGATCCAGATCTTTCAGTTGTTTCAGATTACCATGAAACAACTCACATTTTCACCTTTTTAATTTTAAATATATGGTTTCAGGTTATAAGCGTAGGAAATTGCTACAGTTATTGCCAGAATGCTCTCTACCAGTAACATTCATCTAGTATTCTCACTAAAGTTTGGAGGAGAGGTGTAAAGCTTTGTGTCTTTTCTTATGAACTTTGAACCTTAAAGTCAATTGGTGTTTGTTTGCCCCAGAATTTCCCGTGATTTCGTTATCAAAGAAAAAAAGAGTTCCAGCGATTGGCTGCTGATTTTCCCTTTCGTTGAGGAATGCAAGAAGCTGGCTTTAGCTTTTTATATATGCCAGAGGATTACAAAGAAAATTGACAGTTCTGGATGATGCATATTCTCTGTTACTTTGAATCATGATATCAGTAAAGAATATCTTCTTAAACAAGAAAATATCCTTTTGCTTGTATGTTACATAAAACCACTAAAGCATTGCAAACCAGCACGAATTGCTCCGGTCATGAAGGCCGATGACATGTCTGGAACTTGCTCCTTCTCTAGATTTCTGTACACTTTGATCGGAGTTTTTCCACATGAACTATTGCATGCTCATTTTAGGTGTTGTACTTGTGTTTGGCAAGCTACCCTTATAACTTACAAGTTTAGCTGGTTCCTCAATTATTATAAACCCTGATAGTTCATAGTAATAAATTTGACATCTATTTCACACTCGTGAAATATTTTTCAGCGTGTTGTTATATATGTGAAAACATCACCCTCACCAGACCCCACTTGTGGGATTACACTGTGTATGTTGTGTTGCTGTTGTTGTTGTTGTGTGTTTCTGATATATGCAAACACTGTGATCTACGGGGGCTTGAGAAGGGACAACACTCACACTTCCTGTTCTTCAAGAAAAAAAATTACAACTTCAAAAATATTCGAACATTTGTTTCTTATGATCTTGGGCACAAACAGAAACTTGTTTTCTTGTGGCAACACTAGTATGATCTGTTTACTTCTTGATATACTTGTCGAGTGAATGAGTCTAACTTGCTACTTGGTGTTGTGGCTTCCTTTTTCCATAGATTGGTCAGGGCACCTACAGCAACGTTTACCGTGCTCGTGATCTTGATCAAGGGAAGATCGTTGCATTGAAGAAAGTGAGATTTGATAATCTAGAACCTGAGAGTGTTCGGTTCATGGCTAGGGAGATTCACATATTACGGAGGCTTGATCATCCAAACATAATAAAACTAGAAGGTTTAGTTACTTCTCGGATGTCTTGCAGCCTGTACCTTGTATTTGAGTACATGGAACATGATCTGGCAGGGCTAGCATCACATCCTGGTCTTAAGTTTACGGAGTCACAGGTGCTCATTTGAATTTGCTTGCATTGTCTATCCATTCTATGTCTTGCAAATTACACTAGTCTTTTTATCACCTTTTTTGCAAATTACATAATTCTCATAGTCAGACCTCATAATCCTTTTTCAGGGTTTATTCTGTTTGCTATCTAAATGGAAAATTGTACTTGCCTTTTGTAGGTCAAATGTTACTTGCAACAACTTTTACGGGGACTTGATCATTGTCACAGTCGTGGTGTCTTACATCGTGATATAAAAGGCTCCAACCTTTTAATTGATAATAATGGTGTATTAAAGATTGCTGACTTTGGTCTAGCAAGCTTTTTTGATCCTCGTCAAAGCCAGCCTCTTACTAGCCGTGTAGTGACTCTCTGGTATCGGCCTCCTGAACTGCTACTTGGTGCTACTTACTATGGTACTGCTGTGGATTTATGGAGTGCTGGTTGCATACTAGCAGAACTTTATGCTGGAAAGCCCATAATGCCAGGAAGAACAGAGGTGTGTTCTTTGTTAATCGTTTCTTTTTTATGCTTGTACCCGATTCACTGATTTCAAAATAAAATGTAGCAAGTCCCATGGTTGAATATCATAATGGATAGTGAAGGTTTACTTCATAAGTTATTAGGATCCAAATATATTCAGTCATCAGAGCTCATTGGTTAGATGTGCCAGTGAGACCAAATTGTGGAGTTTGTACCCTGCTTTTTGGTTCTTGATGCTGGCGGTAGATAAGACAATTCTTCGTGAAACCCGTCAATAGATCACACTTCATTTTAGAGAAGGTTCAAACCATTAAATCAATAAGAAGTCATATCAACCCTGTGAATGTTGAAGCATCCTATTAGAGTGTGTTAGTAATCTTTAAATACCCCTTAATTAGAAGTGCTTCAATGATACTATTATGGTAAGATGTGATTTGCCACATTCTTTTGTTCTTAGATGGTATTGTCATGGTTTACTTCAACTTTGAAATGGAAGTAGTCGCTTTGCTGCTTGGTAAAAAAATTAGTAGAGCCGATGGTTAGTAATCTTGCTGTACGCGACAAGTTGTGTGTTGCTCAAGGAATGATTATTTTCATTTTCTTCACTAGATGGTAGATGAAGTCACACTTCGTAGTTCTTGGAATGTGAATGATCTTGATGTTACTTTGGTACTTTAACACAAGGAGTTGCAAAACTGTAATTTTGATGCATCTTTGAAAAGATTCTTCTCATGTTTTTGACCTCTGATACAGTTCTATGCATCCTAGTCAAATGCAATATGGGTTGTAGCATGTGATCTTATATACTTCTTTGTTTGCAACCGTTTACAGATAATTTATCGTGTCATCCTGTTGCATCTTGCAGTCTAATATGATGAATAATCTATGGTGGTTTGAACTTTCTCTGATAGAGAACATTCATTAGTTGTGTCTTTTATTCAATTTGATATTACTGGCTGTTACTTGTCCTATACTTGTATGATTGTCTCTCTATAGAGCTTAACATGTTGATAAATTTGAAGTGCATACTCTGTGGTGTAGGTTGAGCAGCTTCATAAGATTTTCAAACTGTGTGGATCACCTTCTGAAGAATACTGGAGGAAATCGAGGTTGCCGCATGCAACAATATTCAAGCCCCAACAACCTTATAGGCGCTGTGTTGCAGAAACATTTAAAGAGTTCCCTGCACCAGCACTGGCACTTATAGAAACTTTACTCTCCATAGATCCTGCTGATCGTGGGTCCTCAGGCTCTGCCTTGAAGAGTGAGGTATGAATTTTCTTAAAGATAAAAATCTTTCTGTATCACTAGGACATTCACTTTGTCGAAGCTGTAGACTTGCCATCTCTCAAACTATCATTTGTACTCAAACAACCAATTGATGATGGTGCTATCTCATAAAATTTATTACAATCATATGTTTTGTGTTTGTGTTTTATGCTATGGACACTGAATGGCCATGATTAGACACTTTATCAGAATTTTCCTTATGAAACTTGCCTCTTTTTTTTTCCTTACTCAAAAAGCCTGCTTATTTCAGTTCTTTACTACAAAGCCACTTCCTTGTGATCCTTCAAGCTTGCCAAAATATCCTCCGAGCAAAGAATTCGATGCAAAAGTTCGAGATGAAGAAGCCCGAAGGTAAATTAGCAGAAAACATAAATATTATTTGCCTAGCTTCATTGTTTAATGTGCTGCAGAATTGTCAGTTTAAATGGGCATTAAGACGTAATTGATAGTGCTGATAGATCTGCTCTTGTTTATGTCTGATACTCTCACTGCTTTTGTAAATATTTAGGCAAGCGGCTGCTGGAGGTAAGGGTCATAGATATGACCCAGAAAGGAGAGGAACGAGAGAATCGCGTGCAGTTCCTGCACCCGAAGCCAATGCTGAGCTAGTTTCCTCTATGCAGGTAAATTTTCTATCACAGCTTGTTGACATTGATTTGCCCATGGAGTAAATGCACTTTCCGGGTCACTGACTTGAGTAAATCAAATAACCTTGAAATCTTTACTTATGACGCCGTGAAATTACAGCTTCCTCCTTCTCAATTTATGTGGCTGTGTTTGACTGGGAATGGAGTTAAGGAAAAAATGGATTTTTGAAACTTGTGGTCTAAAACAAGACATTGACATTTGTGTGACTTATAACTCTTCATTAAGGATCTAATCGAAGGAGTAAAAGCCTGGATGGCTTGGTAAGCAAAAAATCAGTTATGTTGGTGCCAACTTCAAGTAAAATTGCAGTTTTATGTTAAGTTGTTTCTAAATATTGAAACGGTGCAATTTTGGGGTAGAGACGAAGCAAAAAGGAAGGTGTGCTAATATAAAATGGGACAGTGGGATTGTTGCTATTTCCTTTTCTGGTAGGGTGTCTTGGAAGAGGAGGTTGAGCATATGACATCTACTTATTTAACCTCTAAAATGTGAGAGCATAAAAGTGGACAGTTGCTCAAGTGACCATCGTGAGTACAGTTGCACTCTGACACTGTTAGACGGCAGTATCTGCAGATTTAACTTCTTCAGTGGCCTTTTCCCTCACTCTTTAGCATAACAAAAACTTAAATTCTGTGTTGTTCAGAGGTTAATAGCCCGTCTTTTTCACAAAATATTAAAATAGGTCGCTTGACCAATTCCGTGAATCTGTTGACAGCAATCCAAGTGTTTAAATGTGGACTTCTGTCATGGCTTCGTTCTGAGTTTATGCTCTTTCTTTTTCTTTCTGGTATTCGTGTTATCGATGTCTTGCATTTACCTCATGTTTGCTCGTCCAGACCTTGAAAATACATTTTTTTGTTGATTATATTGTTTTGTTCCATATTCATGTGATGTGGTGCTCTCTACGCAGAAAAGACAAGGTCAATCCAATCCAAAAAGCAGAAGTGAGATGTTCAACTCTCATCCAGAAGAAGTTGCCTCTGGTTTTCCAATTGACCCTCCTAGACCATCTCAAGTCGTCGAAGAAGCAAGTAATGATCCCCACGCGCAGCTTCATAAGCGAGGTTCCCATTCCGGGCCATTGTCTCACCGAGCTGCTTGGGCAAAAGCTGGAAAGAATATGGATGATGCCCAAAAGCTTTCTGTAGCGGACATGTCAGCTATGTCTGGGCTAGTCGCTGCAAGGAGAAGCATGTTCTCTGAAGACCGGCCAGATAAGTCAGGTTCACACAAACAGGAGGTTCCTAAACTCATAGCCAGGTTTCCCGGATCCTATAAAGAGGCTTCACATTCCACAATGAAACAAGAACAGAAAAATCATGCACTTGCTAGCTCACATCATCAAAACGAGGACGGTAGAACCAGCAACAACGATCCCGTTCTTGTAAGAAGCCTATCCACATATTCTGTCTATACATCTGCAAAACTACCATGATCTGATTTACTTACTCACAATCTTTTTTCATGTCAGTTGGGATATGGATCAAAAGGCAACAAAATCCACTACTCTGGACCACTACTAGTTCCATCAGGCAAAATGGATCAAGTGTTGAAAGATCACGATCGCCACATCCAAGAAGCTGTAAGACGAGCACGCTTGGACAAGGCGAAAGCAAAGAAAATTCAGGTTGAAGGCAACAAATTATCAGCCAATTCATTATTTGTTTCTGGCCGTTGAGCTTCAACTGAAGAGAGCGAATCGGCTAAGAACAACTAAAAGAGAATCCAGACTATAGAAAAATCACTAGTTAGTTAGTATTATCATGTAAAATGAGTCAAATTTGAAAAGGGTGAGTTGAGGGAGTTTGTATAGAAGTTGTTTAAGGAAGGATAGCGCGGGGCGTTTTTTTCGCCATTTGTAGAAGAATTTATCTGGAAAAGATCTCCCTTGTTTTCTGCTAATTTAAACAATGTAACTCTCTCTAAACATTGAATCATTCTTGCTGTTCAGGTGACTGTCTTCAGTCTCTGTGCAAGAATGATATGTTCAACAAATCTAAGTAAGTTCAAATAATCTTCTATGTCCAAACATGTCCTATAAGTATTAAAACTTAAAAAGTACATCATTATGGGAAATGGTTAGTTCAAAAAAAGCAATTTATTATAACATCAATCTCGATACAGAGTTGTATTCGTTAAGGAGCCTTTCAGATTTTTCAGCGTGAATTTGAATTTAGTCGGGTGAGAAAAATACAAAAAAGATTATTCCCAACATCTTTTTATAGTATTAAGATCCTAACATTTTAGCTTATCAAATATGCTACATAATGAGAGGTGATATCAACATATCTTATATTTACAAAAGAACAAAACTAGTTTGATGTGTAACATGGAGAAGCTTATCCAAATTAACAACATGTTACAGTTACAAAACCATTGATATATAGGTGGCTACAAATTAGATTATGTTAGGTTATTATGAAGAAAATAAAATGTTAATCAAATTACACCGCCATCGTCACTAACATACTTAGAGTAGTCCCACAGAGTCGGAAAAGGACAGAAATAATGTTTTTAATATATCAGTAACAGTAGAAAATAAGAATGTATTCTATCTAATCACCTTTTTTCAGTTCTTTCTCCGTTAATGTAATTGCAACAACAAATACAAATCAAAGAAGCTGCATGGCTAATAATATACCATTTACCAATCCACAATTATCTGAAAAAGATGAACAATATCAATGGTAACTTACATTTTCCTTTTTAATGTAAATGTAAACATATTCCTGCTTAAAAAATTTACAAAACTAGTATAAACATATTTTACAGTAACGTTTTAGGGTATATTTCATTTTTTAAAAGTTGACGGCGTTAGATTGATTTACGTTATTCACAGTAACGTTTTACTACTAAAACGTTAATCACAGTAACGTTTACGTATATCAACCTAACGCCGTCAGTTTTTAAAAAATAAAATATACCATGAAACGTTACTGAAATACGATTATACTAGTTTTATAAAAATTTTAAAAAACGTATTATTTTAGTAAATTGCTTTATATAATGACTTAATTTGATGAAAAATTCAAAAAAAAATATTCTTATAATCGGTTTTTTTTTTTTTATAGATAATTTAATTAAATATTATTCTTTCAAAACTAAAGCCATTAAGTAGTATAACCATGAAAAAAACTTACACCACCAAATCATTTTAACATAATTGTATTTATAAAATATATTTCTTACTTATAATTTTTGCATGACATGAAAATAAAAAACACGTAATGTAGGATCGAGGAAATATCATTGATAGAGTAAGGCAAAGAAACCTTCCACTTTTTTACGATATTCATATTTATGCTCGATTAAATTTATTCAAGCTTTTAATAAAGACTCGATTTCATATACAGTAAAATTTTAATTCAAGACTTTTTTATTAGATATTTATTCGATCACTTACAAAGATATAATATACAGGAAAATTCAATCCCGAGACTTTTTTATTAGAAATTTATCTGAACTCTTAATAAAGTCGGGATTCAATATACGAAAAAAACTCAAACTCGAGACTTTTATTTGATGAAAGAGTGTTTATCGCGCTAAAAAAAAAAAAGCTCGACTGTATTGGAATTTCACAAATGGAAGAACAAACGTTGAATCTGTATCAGCACAGAAAATCAGCTCAGTTCTTCAGAGTTTCAACTGTATTGTATCGATTTCAAAGTAACCGGGTCGATTCTATAATGCCCTAATTCAACAAATTTTCACATCGTTAGAGCTAAAATGAAATCTGGGTATTGTCTATTAACCTGTCATTTTCATGGAGTTTTGTTAAATTTGAGGTTGAAACTCGAAACCCATTTTTTATTAGTTTGAAAGGGGGTTTAAGTAGTTGAGATTTCAACTCAAAACAAATTCCAAAATGATATTTTTTTTTGTGGCTTCTGAATTGCATGATGTTTTAGGGTTTCCTCGAGTTGGCTGAAAAGTTGAATCTTGAGAATGACGTAAAAGGTGAGCACTTACCCATTTGTTAATTCATTGTATCACTGTGTTTCATAATATTAAATTACTCTATCTTGATTATTTTATGCATGTTTTATACTTTCTAGTAAGATTACAAAGATTTAAGTAATAATTAAACCAGATTATATACCCAAAATAGAAAACTTAGTTGTTAATATCGAGATCCTCTTGAAGATCCTTCTTGTTCATAATAACTCACATGTTGTAAGATATTCTTTTGTGATTAAAATACCATTTTGCCTGTCTGCTTTATTGAAAAAGCTTTGAGGATGTGAATGAGCCACGTACATGGTAAAAAATAGAAGAGGGAACGAGTGGGTTTTAGATAATGAGGAGCTTCCTCTACTGTCCCCACAAGGTATTTTTTTTCTTCAATTTTTAGAGTAATCCAAAAGAGAATTGATTTTTACTCATTTAAAACATCAGGTCTAGAACAACAACTGTATGTATTCTTTTGTGGAAGAAAAAAAACAAGTATAAAAAAAGCTTGTTTTTTTGGGTTCATTTGTGTTGTTGAGGAAAAATACTTTTTTTTTGGCTATATTGTGAGGCTGTGGTGTTTCCTCGGAATAAAGCACACTTTTTGGTTTTGTGCTTTAAAGTTGAAGTATTTGGGGTGAGTGGTTGTTGTTATTTTGTTTGCTCTGGATGAAATAAAAGCTCAGCTTCTCTCCTTGGTAATATCTTTCTCTCTCTCTCATGAAAACGTGTAGCATAGCATGCCCTTGTGCATTTTGACGAGGCATTGGATTCTGTCTGCTGATTCTTTTTGAGTGAGTTTGTCTCTCTTAAGGAAGACCTTAGATTGCTTGTTTGTACTGTTTTTCTTGGTAAATAGGTTGATAACTTGAATAAAATGAAGTTGAGAGACTTCTGAGATGATGGGTTTGGCCTTCCTTTTACTGAAAATGTGTTCTTGATTCGATATGGCTATGGTGAAAGTGAAAGTATGTGCTAGGATTCTAAGAATTTCCCAACTGGTTAATGTTGTGGCCCTTGGGCTGCATACAAGTTATACGTAGATAACAATGGAGGGTTCATCTGAATCTGGTTGGGAGGGATCAGATAGTTATAGGGGTTTGAATTCTTCAGCTCTTGTGGACAGGAATCCTAGATTTCAAACAAGCAGCATTAGGTCCTCCAATGATGTGTTGCATGATTCTGGGTTTGTTCCAGGTAGAAAGGGGAGGGAGAGAATTGAGTTCCCTCCCGCAAATCATCTTAAAGCCCAAGGTGGGGTTGCAGAGGATAGGCTCACTGTGGATCGAGGTGGTCGCGGAACAGACTTTAGTGGTGTTAGTTTGAGGCAGTGGCTGGACAACCCAGAGAGAGCTGTTGATGCTCTTGAATGTCTGCACATATTCACCCAAATTGTGGAGATTGTAAACCTGGCACATTCACAGGGAATAGTTGTTCATAATGCACGACCATCATGTTTTGTCATGTCCTCTTTCAAACGTATTGCATTCATCGAATCTGTATCCTGCTCGGATTCAGGTTCAGATTCATCAGATGATGGTTTAAACAGCCAAAATGTCGAGTTAAAGGATTCATCAACAGTTTTGCCTCATGAACTGGACGGGCTGGGGAGTCAAAGTTCTCAGCTTGAGAAGATTTCTGTAAAAGCTTCAACCGGATTATCTGAAAACTGTTGCTTGCAGTCAAGCTCAGGCCATATGGTTCAGACTTTAGAAGCTAGTATGAATAGACTTGAAGAAGAAAAACAGCACACCTTCCCAATGAAACAAATGTTGCTCATGGAAACCAATTGGTACACTAGTCCAGAAGAAATTGCTGGTGCTCCAAGCTCTTGTGCTTCAGACATTTACCGACTTGGAGTCCTTCTCTTCGAGGTTAGTACTTGTTAGCTAGTATGTTGCTAAAGGGCCTGCTGAGTTATATTTCGCATGACTGCAAAGATGAAACTTAATGTTTTAATGATTATTATAATTTTGAGCAGCTATTCTGCACCTTCAGCTCACCAGAAGAGAAAAGCACAACTATGCATAGTCTGAGACATCGTGTCCTCCCTCCTCAGTTGCTGTTGAAATGGCCAAAAGAAGCTTCATTTTGCTTATGGTTACTGCACCCCGAACCGAGCAATAGGCCAAAAATGGGGTGAGCATTCTTTTTATGCTTCAACCGGATAATTTTTTTTCGTCGCTTTATTCTCCCTCATGGAAAATGGTTCTTTGATTTGTTTGATACCTGGTTGATTTGTTGTCACAGTCTTTTTATACCTACTTTAATCTGTAGCTCATTATGTAATCCTTAGTTTCCCAAGCTGTTATTGGCATATAATGCTCACTACACTGTCAGAGTTTATAGTATACACACTCTCTTGCTGGTAGAGAACTCTTATCTGGAGAAGTCACCAGATGTTGAGTTTTGTGCATGGATGAATAAATCTTATCACAGTAAATAAGGAAAATATAGGAAAGCATGCTTGCCTTTCTTTCAACAGCACTAATTCATTTCTTTTTCCTTTTCTCTCTTTGGTTGATGAGATGACCCAAGGTTACATTTTGGGTGTGCAACTTGTTAGAATAGGAGTAGGAACAAGAATAGTATATAGAATTCTACTTAGAAAAGGATTGTAATGTAGTGACCTAGTTGGAAAAAGAGTCTAATGTAGTGTCTAAAAGTAGGTCTCTATGTAATAATATACACAATTCAATATATTCTCCTATGTTTCTTACACAACTCATTAGGAGTGGTGCGGGGCTTGGTTGCCTCGACAGGCAAAACTGTTAGTTAATTGATCATCAGCTATGCTTCCCTCTTTGCATAATGCTATTTCATGCCTCATCCGTGGCGTCTTGAAACGTCTTATCAGCTTGTTGTTATGGAAATTTGTCCATATTGTTGCTGTTTACCTGCACAATTTGTTTGAACCTTAATTGATCACTGCAAAATGTTTTCCTGCGCTGTGGTAAAAGGAAAAGGAAAAGAATGGGGAAATGGCTCTTAAGACTTAGTGAGAGAGAAATAACTAGAAATGAGCAAAGCTTTGTACTACTTTCCTTATTAGTTGCCATGTTTTCTTCACAATCGTTTTTCCTTTTAATAACTATTTTGATTTGAGTTACAGTTTGTTGCATATATGTGCCAGACTGCTTTGCTTTTGGTTGTTATGTTTCTCCCCAATACCCTTTTTCGTTTTATGACTGCTTTGATTTGCTTGAGCCAAGAGTCTATCGGAAACAACCTCTCTATCTCGGAGAGGTAGTGGCAAGGATTGCATTCCCTCTACCATCCCAGACCCCACTTGGTGGGATTTCACTGGGTATGCTGTTTTTGTTGTGTTACTATTTTGATTTGCTGCACTTGAATTGAGGGTCCTTCAAAAACAACCTCTATGCCTCAACGAGGTAGGGTTAAGGACTACATACACTCTACCTTACCAATTACCATAACTCCACTTGTGGGATTTCACTGGCAGGTTGTTGTTGTTGCATTAAATGGTAGTCTTCACCTGTTGACCAGATTCATTTCAAGCGCCAAATATGATTCACTTGAAGAATCTACTGTCGCTAAAATCTTAGTTCATTTTATTTTTAACTGCAATGTCCCTCTCTCCTCTATTCGTGTTATTCTGATTCTACTTCTCACATCGATGACAGTGACTTGCTAGAAAGCGACTTCCTTAATGCTCCAAGAGATGAGTTTGAAGAACGTGAAGCAGCAATAGAGCTTAGAGAAGAAATAGAGGAGCAAGAGTTATTGCTGGAATTCCTTTTGCTAATTCAACAACGAAAGCTGGAGGCTTTGCACAACTTACGTGAGATTGTATCTTTTTTATCATCTGACATAGAAGAGGTCTCAAAGATGCAGAAGACCCTCAGAGTCGAAAGGGGGGGTTCAAATCAGGAGCCAGTAAAGGATTTAGGTTCGGGAAAGATAAATATTGCTGAAGATGATGATGCTGGGTGCTTTGGATCTAGAAAGAGATTTAGGCCAGGCCTTTCGATACACACAGCTGAGGAATACAATGGCAATCCAGATGAGTCTGAGAAACATGTCGAAAACAAAGGTAGCATTCTGGCAAAAAATTCCCGGTTGATGAAGAACTTCAAGAAATTGGAGGCAGCTTATTTCATGACAAGACGTAGGGTTATCAAACCGACTGGCAAACCACTATATAGACATTCTCAGGCAAGTACGGATTGTAGAACTGCAGTTCTGGCACCTGAAAGAAGTTCATTGAGTAATTTGGCATCAAAAGAGGGGTGCAATGAGGATAGACAGAGTGGATCAATCAGTTCATTCCTGGAGGGACTGTGCAAGTATCTATCTTATAGCAAGCTGGAAGTGAAGGCCGACTTGAAGCAAGGGGATCTTCTAAATTCTTCCAATCTTGTATGTGCTCTAGGCTTTGATCGTGATGGTGAATATTTTGCAACTGCTGGTGTAAATAAGAAGATCAAAGTTTTTGAATATAATTCAATTGTTAATGAGGACCGCGATATCCACTATCCAGTTGTTGAAATGGCTAGTAGATCTAAGCTAAGCAGCATATGTTGGAATGGCTATATCAAAAGCCAGATCGCTTCAAGTAACTTTGAAGGTGTGGTGCAGGTGAGCTATATTCATGATCATGATTGTTTCTGTTTAATTTAATTGGGATGAAGTTTGTTGAATTCTTTTCCAGGTATGGGATGTCACAAGAAGTCAGGTTTTCATGGAAATGAGAGAACATGAAAGGCGTGTCTGGTCTGTTGACTTTTCTGCAGCAGATCCAACCATGTTGGCTAGCGGGAGTGATGATGGTTCTGTCAAACTCTGGAATATCAATCAGGCAATTCTATTTCTGCACTTGGTGGATGTCAGCTTTGAAACTAAACGTACTACTGTCATCTAGTATGTTGATGTGTAGATAAAACCTGTGTGTAATAAGTTGTTTTTCTTAACTGGGTTGGTACTGCAGGGAGTAAGTGTTGGAACCATCAAAACAAAAGCCAACGTCTGCTGCGTTCAGTTCCCCTTTGATTCTGGTCGCTCCCTTGCTTTTGGTTCAGCAGATCACAAGATATATTACTATGATCTACGTAACTCAAAAATGCCTCTATGCACATTAATCGGGCACAACAAGACTGTGAGCTATGTCAAGTTCATAGATTCCACAACGCTTGTGTCTGCATCTACAGATAACACATTAAAACTATGGGATTTGTCAATTTGCACATCCCGGATTCTTGATACGCCTCTTCAGTCATTTACTGGACACATGAATGTAAAGGTATTTCTCTTTATCCATGTCACCTGAAGAAGACAGATTTTCATGTTTCGCTGTACTCTTTGCTTCCTTTTCACGCTCTTTGCTGCAGTTGAAAAGATGGGCTGTCATACAAATTTAAATTTAAATACATACAATTGATAAATGCTTAATGAATCTGTAGCCTTTTAACATAGGAGATCATCCCTGAAATAATTTATCAGAAATGAGATTGAACTTCAGTTGTGGTTAAATGTGCTTTACTGTGAATGAGATAGAACATTATTTATGGTTGAATGTCCTTTGCTTCTGATAAAAGTATTCTTGCATTTCAGAACTTTGTTGGCTTATCTGTATCTGAAGGTTACATTGCTACTGGCTCGGAGACGAATGAGGTATCATTTACTATCGGATATATCACTAATATTACTTGCTTACTAATTCGATTGTAGATGAGCCTTTAGCAATGGTTACATTGTGATGAAAATGTGTGTCGTGTATGCATCGAGGAAAAACTAGTTCCGGATGCTAGTTAAATTAAGCATATACATCTAGGCTGGAAACATGGGGCTGCAATCAATGTTCTATGTTCAAGCTATTTGTCAAAAATATACATTTACATTCTTGTTGTGTCTTGAGCATTTTGGTTGATGCTGTTTGTAAATAATCAAATGAATGACTCACAAACTCTTATTTTATATAAAAGCTGTACCATAATCTTGCTCCACCCTCTTCGTCACAGGCCAGGGCGATTGTTGCTGTTCTCTTTGGAGACACTGGGAATGGATAGAAAAGTATCACATAGATCCACATTGTTGCGCCTTCCCTGCTTCAAAAAATTAATTCTAGTATAGATCCTACTTTAAATCTCGTGTGTCTGTAGAAACTTCTCCATCCTTCTGGTCCTTAGTAACATCACATAGATGCTTTATCTGATTTCTTCCCCATTCTATCCTGTGACCTCCATATTTATCACCAGCACCTATCCTTCACGTTTAATCCTCCTCAAAGTTATGATTATTAGCCTTAGGGCTAGCATCTCTCCCATAGTCCCATGGATAATTCCGTTACTTTTAGGCGTTTTTGCTTTTTTCAGAATAAAACATGGCGTGTGCACTACAGTCTCATAGAAATGTAAGCCTCTCATGTGTAGTTCACAAAACTTATTCTCAGTTATCATTCCGTAACATGGGTAAACTAGATCCCTTTAGGTGTGATTTGGATTTCTTCTGTTTCTCCTTTCCTCTTTTTCACATCATTTGTACTGCCCTTGAAAACCAGTGAGGTATCAAGTTTGAAGGACAGTTCTTCACCTTAAATTGTAGTTTCTAGTTTGTGTTAAAAAAATTCTTCCATTTTTTGTCTTTTCTCATTATGTTCTTAGTTTTTTCTTAAATAAATTGATTAAATAGCCCTTAGCCTTTCTGGGATGTGCTTTTCGGATGAAAGTTCTGACATAATGTACGAAGGATCTAAACATTGTGCCTGAAAAGGTCATGTACATGCGGCAAAATCAGGAACTTTGTGGATAGAATATCTATAAGAGAGCTGAGTACCAGATCATGGTTTACAATAAGAACTAGATACATGGACACTGGTTCATAAGACGAAACATTTTCCCACCTCTAACCCCCCCTAAACAGTAGTACAGAAAGAAAACAAAATCTAAGGACTTACTGCATTTTATCCTTATAGGGGAGGAATGACTTTCTTCCACTTGACATGTACATGCATACATGGGTTTGTGTGTGAACGCACTCATTTCTGTTTGGAAGTTGGGAGAACTTATTGGGAAACAACATCAATCAATCAACTGTGCATCAACACCAAAACTAGTTGGGAGCAGCACTGTTTTCCACAGAAACTATATAAGAAAATGAAGTATTTACGAGAGAGATAATTTGAAGTTTTGAACTCAGTTTGACAAGCAAAGATATATACAATGAGGATCATTTTCGTGTGCTGCCCAATTAGTAATAAGTCTCTGGCCATCACCCCTGATAGTATACATTAATTTTTTAAAAAAATTAACAACATGGATTGTTAAGTGGCCAGTCTTGATGATTAAGCTTTCTTCTTTTTCTGATAGGAGAACATGACACAATTGATTCCAAAAGAAAAGAATTTCCTGCAAAAGTTGCTTCTACGGCCTCTTAGACTGTCCTCTTTCTCCATTAACATGTATTTGGTTACTGCTAATTAGCTGATAGTAACAGTTCCCACATTCACTGCTCATATTTGGTAAACATCAAGAATATGAAAACCTGGGAATAAATAGCACAGAAGAAAACCATAGATAGGACGAGTATTGCAGTGCCTATAGTATAAGATGGTTATGAGAATACTTTAAAAGGGTTGAAATATACCTTGGCAAAGAAAAAGGTGGTGAAGGAACTCCAATAAAATGATTACATATCATTGGTTCAATGCATATCTTGTTTATTCCTATATCCTATCATCCTTCCAAAACAATCTTTATACTTGTATGTATTGTTCTACAAACAGCTACTGCTACGACTTTTTCGTGTTAATGTAATGGTGTGATCTGGGTTGTGTTGCAGGTCTTTGTCTACCACAAAGCTTTTCCTATGCCTGCATTATCATTTAAATTTAATAGCACAGATCCTCTATCTGGTGGTGAAGTGGATGACCAAGCACAGTTCATCTCATCTGTCTGTTGGCGTGATCAGTCCTCTACCTTAGTTGCTGCGAATTCTATGGGAAATATCAAGCTGTTGGAGATGGCTTAATGTGGTCCATGTTCTCCAAATGTTCGTACTTGCCTTCAGGATAAAAAGACGCGAAAGGTAAGGGTTCTGCATTGATGAACAAATGGGTTGCTGTGAAGAGGTCAACTAGATCGGATACCATAGTGAACATGGAGATTGCCATCACCAAGAAACCAAGATTTTTGCTAGTAGTAATCATATAGTGGAAGTAGATTCAACTGGAAATATGAGAACATATATTGGTCTTAGTGTGAAATGCTGTATATAAAAGGGAAAGGATGCAAATATGAATTTCTCTGTATATTCTGTAATTTCCAGAGTTCAAATGAATTTTCTTGAAGGAACTGTGAATGTGATCTCCAGAAAATTCTATGTTTTGGACTATGGAAGCAATTTAGCAGAAAAATACAAGCAGCATTTAGAAATCCATGTGTGTCATATTAGTTCACTCTTGATCTCAATAGTTAAAGTTATATTTTTTACATACCCTGTGTAATCCCACAAGTGGGATCTGAGAGACCTCATCTCATCTCTATCTTTGTGGGTAGGGAGGTTATTCTCGACGAACCAAAATAGTGAAACTTAAATGTGCAGAGAAAACTTAAACAAACAAAGCCACAGATTATTAGGGCAGAAAGGATAAACTTGCACAAAAACAGGAACACAATAGGGTGAAAAAGGATGTGTAAATCTTTATATTACAAAATAATCTGATGTTAATATTATTCTCTGGATCTATAAATGGAACTCTCTAATCCCCTCCCTTTTTTCATGGGAAAGTATAGCTACTTACACTGCTGTTGCCTAGTAGTATTAGTTGACAAAACTAGTTTACCAATAAGACGCCGAAGCCTTTTAGCCCCTGGACCTGGTTTAAGCTTTGCTGGATTTCCAACCTTTAAACAAGAAGGTCTGCTGGTACACCAACCCCCTGGTGTAAAGCTACCATTTTTTCGACGAAGGAGTTCTTTATCAATCTTGTCTAGAACAGGATCATCTCGCTTGAACTTGCGAGCAAATGCAGCACCACTTGCAATCATTCTTGATGTGTCATTTATGTTGAGATTGTGTGGATGTTGTTTTGGAGGGCGATCCCAAGAAATGAAGTGCAAGTCGTGGTTAATAACAGTTGTAGCAAATTCTGGGGCATTGCAAGCTACAGTCTGAAAGTAGCCTTCAGGAGAGGAGACAAAATTTGTGTAGTACATGAGTAAGGTTCTGGGAAGATTATCCCAACCCCATATGCAGTACTCCACAAAAGCACGAGAGAGGATCATCCACGCTGAACCTGTATCAAATTTGTAGCATTTTTCATAACTGCGGAAATAAGAAGATAACCGTATCTATTCTCTACTTGGCTTCTTCACTACTACATTTCCTTTTCATACTGTATTTGATATGCTTTACTTGAGCTGAGGGTCTTTCGAAAAAAAAACTCTCCAACTTCATAAGGTAAGGTGTAAGGCTGTGAACACAACACCCTCCCCATACCCTACTTGATGAATTACACTACTAGGTATGGTGTTGTTGTTGTTAAGAAGATAAACCATATGGTGGATGCATTACACGGAGACTTCACTTCATTATCTATGCAGTTCATGCTGATTCTACGTATTTTCTTCCTAGACCTACCTTATTCTTAGGGTCAAAAGTAATCTATCCATTTCCAAACATGCATAAGATTGACAAATGCTTCACCGTGTTTCTAGAAAAAAAGATTTCAGTGTGGAGAAATACAGCATCAAGTATAAAGACGGTGAATTTCCAACAATATATATCTAAACCAAATCTCTGTGGATTAAGCAATTTTAGCAGGTAACAACAGTAATTGAAACACTTCGCTAACTGGTCCAACTGATGCAAAATGTCATAGTTTCATCTGAAGTTGATACACAAACATGCAGGTTGACAGCGTCCAAAGATTAATAGGAAGATAAACATGAAACGAAAAAAAAACTGAAACATAAGTTTCAAGTGTGTCTTAGCATACGTTCTTTTCAACTCGAGCAGTCTCTAACTGAAAATAATACCACCGTTCAGCTTTTATAGTAGTGACAGATTCACGTCTTAAGGTTTGACACAAAGCCCTTATGGTACAAGCACAAATTTTTACGGGGCCAAAGTAGTATCATGGCATCTTCTATTTGCTTTTGTGGTGAATCAACATCAGTAAACAACTTCAAGGATAGTTAAACAAGTATGTGAATTCAATCATAAAAAACTAACCTGTAAAGAGTTTAAAGGCTGTGGGAAGAGCTCTCTTTGGCGAGACCCAAAATATGTCAGACTTGGTTGTCTTATAGAGACCAGGGTCTATAATAAGCGGCATTGCCCTTTGACCCCTGAACAGAATCAATCCAGTTACACAGAAATTAAACCTCAGTATAATACAGTTTCATTGCACAAAGTGAGAGATAGAGAGAGAGGATAGCATACTCTTTCCAACCCAGCCGGCTACTGTACTCAATGAAATTGTACTCTCGTTTTAAACCGGAAAAAGTATAGAGTAAATCTGCCAAACATTAAAGAAAGAAACATGACATAACTACTCAAGACTGACTTAATACCAAAAAGAAAGTACTGGCTTTTCTGGTAGACAAAGCTAAACAAACAGAGAACTAACCATCTTGAGTCACCAGTGGATAATCAGAAGCACTCAGGTTAATAAACCAATCCCAGTCCGAATACTTCTTCAGGAGAATCGCACAGGCATGAAGAGTGTTAGCAACCATGGTAGGTCCACGGTAGGTCACCATGTTTGCTTTGGTGATCATATGCACATTCCCAACCTGTGCAAAAATGGGTTCTTTCTCCACTCTGGAAGCAAGCTCTAACCTCTCCTGCACAGATGATTCTAGGTCCAGATGAACAACATAATAGTTCCGTGGATGATACAATGCTTGCAACGTTCTCCAAAGCTTTTCCAGATCATTCTTTGATCCAGATACCAAATAAGCAAAACGGGGGACAGGAGGTCTAGCAGGAGGGGGTGGAGCTTGGTTAATTATCGATTCAGCAAAATATGGGTTGGTTTGATTCAGCTTAACATGAGACAAAAAGATTGAGTTGATTGTGTGTAACGAAGTAATAAGGCCCATGTTGAAGGAGGTTACAACAACGAAAAAACACACAATCGCGCTTAAAACCAAAGGAAACAGCCATTTCTTCTCTAAGTTCATTGACTTCATTGCTGAACCTTATCATTTAGTTCAATACCAGCTCAAAAATCACAACTCTCATCTACTCAACATTCCCAACTTAATCGCGCCACAATAGCCCCAACTTAATCGCGCCACAATAGCCCGTTCTTGATTTGCTCTCCAGAACACACACCTATTCAAATGGATTCCTTCAATCTACACTCTGCCAAAATGTTATTTATACAAAAAGTCACCATCTAGAAGCTCAATCCGAAAAATACAACTAGTACTATTAAATTAACAAGATAAAAGATACACTCAAAGACTTCGTAAACAACTAGCTAAGAATTTGGTAGAATGACAAAAACAAGAATGTACATCCAATATATATATATACATAAGCAAGCTAACTTTCAACCATATTATATCTTAATGAGTTTTACATATTTTATTGGAGAACCAATAAGACAAGCAAGAAATTATATTTTTTTAGCAGAATATTACACCAAGTTCATTGAAACCAGAGAGAAGAGTCCAAATAATTGGCAAAAATAGCATCAATCAATCCCCAAACCAAATCAAAATTTAGAATCTCAAATTTTTACCATTCCATAAATGCATATACACCCAAAAAGCCAGCAAACACATAAAAGGCAAAAAAAACCCAGAAAAACAAACAATCACATAAAAAATTCAAAAAATCAAGAAAACCCAGAAATTCATTACCCATTACACAGAAAAACAGTAAAAAACAATCTTTTTCTACAAAATTGAATCAGCCCCTAAAATAGCAAAAAAAAAAAACACAGTAAGCATATAAACATTAAGATACAATTTCAAATCACCCCCAGAAAAATAAAAAAGACTAACCCAGAATTCAACCATTACAGAGACTATTTCCGATAAACCCAGCTCAAGTAAAAACTACTCATCATCAAACATAAATCGAAAAAAAAATTAGAATCAACAGCTAAAATAGAAATACTTGTGTAAGTATATATATAAGCATTACTTCATTAATGGGTATGATTCAAATAAACCCCAAAACAAAAAATTAACAGAGTAAACAATAAGAAAGAAGAAGAACCTTTAAATTTTTTTCGCCAAATAGTTATAGATTCTTGAACAAACTGGTTCATTTGAAAAGCAAAAGAATTAAATATAACAAAAACAGAATCAGTTTTTTTTTCTTTTTTTGAAGAAAATGAAATCAGCTAGAGATAAAAGATAATTTAGTTAGTTAATTAGTAGACATTAATGGAAAAATTATAAAAAAAAAAAAAACAGTAGAAGTTATTAAAGGCAAGAACGTGAAGAACAAAGAGTCTCTCACGTTTCGTTTTTTGGATTATTTTTTTTTTGGAATTTTATGTGTAAATTCCATTTTAGTCTTTTTTATGTTTGAAAATAAGAATGAATTTTTTTTAGACTATCCTGCGGATTATATCGAATTTATTATTGTTATTATTATTATTATTAATTATTTTCCTTTTTAAATTTTTTAACTAAATGAATAGTTCATTAAATATATTTTATATTATTTTTAAAAGTTAAAATTAAAATTTACGTATATTGTATTTTACTTTTTTTGACTTTATTTATAAGATTATATTAAGTATGTAAATTTTTAAAGAATGTAAACTCCAAGTCTTTCTTGAGTTTGACTCGAAAGACATTTTCTGTTGGCTTATGTTAAAGTAAAGTAAAGTATTAAATTATAATTAAATTTTAACTTATATTAAAATATTAAAAAAAAGACAATAAATGTTAAATAAAATGTCAGAGGCTACGTGTAATGTAGGAAGTGGAATTCCTAAGAAAAAGGAAAACAAAAAGTGAAAAAGCAATTACACCTGTCTTCTTTAATCATTATTAAATTCATAATGTTAATCATATATTACTTTGGTTAATTTTTACTTATCACTATTTAATTTGATACGATAATTAAAAAATAATAACATATGTATTTTACTATACTATTTCTATTGATGATGTTTAGTAGAGTATTAGGTCTTAAAATAATTCATAGAATAAGTATTTAATATTAAGAGTAAAATATAGAAAAATAATAATTGTCTTTTAATATGGCAACAAATAAAAATAAAAATTTATTTTAAGAATAAGTGACTAACAAAGTGAACGAAGGTAGTAATATATTTGTCTACCTCATATTTAATTAATCCATCGTGATAAGATTAACAAGAAAAAACATACTCATTTGTATCATCGAAGATTTACGGTACAATAAAAATAATAACATATCTGATTTAAAATCTGAGAAATGATAATTTTACCTTATCTTTCTTTGGTATAGTAAATTGAAGGGAAAAAAATTTATTCATAAACTCAAAAATTATTTTTATTACTCTTCGAATTCTATATATTTCTTTATACTTCCTTGTATTGAAAATAATTAGCAATATTTTTATTTATAATTAAAAAAAAACAAATTTACTAGAATTGAAATGTGAACAAACAAATTGTAATTAGAGATGTACTTTTTCAAATTGATAATCAAATTAAGTCTAAAGATGGACATTTTCTTATGATCCAATACTAAAGAACATGAATTGAATTATCTTTTGATTTTACTATAACAAATTAGCCAAAATAAATAGAACCCAAATTTACTTTTTTCCCAAAATAAAGATGTTTTAAAGAACTTAAATAATTTACTATATATACACATACCTAAAAGTTTATCGAAGTATCATCTCCTTGTTAAAAATTATACTTTAATAGTATATCAAACAAATATAAATAGTTCACGAATTAAAGTTATATGCGGACTAAATTTAAAACATTATGATATGAGACAATTTAATTTGACTCGCAATTCTCAATAAGATGTCCTTATTTTATTAGAGAAGTGAGATCTTTTGTGATGGATTTACGAATGAAATAATAAGAGATGAACTTCAGTTAATTCGCTTTTCTTGATTGATAATAAAACTATTTCTAATCGTTTCTTTCGGCGATATTTCTTCCGTACATAGAATTATTATTTTTTTCTATAAAAAGCTTTATTTTAAAAGAAAACATACAGATAGAAAATCAATATCATAATTATGTCAGCTTCTGTGACATAAACTTTACATCTATTAATAAAATAGTAAACATTTTTGTACTAATATGTTGTACTTATAAAGATGGATATAATTTCAATTATTTTAATATAAAAAGTTGGACACTTAATTTTTATTTATAAGTCTAATACTATAAAAAAAATATTTAAAATAAATCAATCCAAAAACTTCACTCCAAATTTCTCCTTTCTTTTTTTATTAGTAAGTTACAAATAAATTGAATTTTAAAAAGCATACAAAATGATTGACTTTGACTTAAATACATGTCTAATTAACGTGTCATTCCACTTTGCACGACAAATTCAATTATGTATTTTGACATTTAACTAATATATATATATATAACTATTAGATGATGATTTATAATATTGTACGTTATTTTACATAAATAAATTAGTATTGTCAAAATGATTTAAAATGATGCAGCGACGTGTATTATTCTCGTTGAGATTGTTCATTTATATATTATAGATATGTTTATTAGGTTGAAGATTCTATTTACTTGGCATATATATATATATTTAGTAGCTTTTTATCGTTCAGTTTTTGTTACTATCTGTTATTTTTTATACTTTAATATAAAAATAATAATTATAAATTACTTTTATATATCTTATTTAAATCAGATGTCTTTCAGAAATAATATATCTATCTTTAAAAGGTAGAAGGAAGATTTGCATACATTACGCTATCCTCTCCAGACTCTACTTCTGAATTAGATTGAATATATTATATTCTAGCCTTTTTTTGTCGTTAAGCCGTACATCAGCAACTTTCAAAAGATAAATAATATTCAAATGAATTCGATTCAACTCGTAAGTTTTGAAACTTGAGACTCACATCCCTAATTAATAGTGACTTGTTTACTTAGATAAGCTACTATGTTATAGCGACAAATACTATCTTTACCCAATAGATTCATTCAATTTCAATATTTTTGACATAGATCAATAATATAGTCACAATTTATATCAAAAAATTAAATATCTGAATGATCGAGGAAAGATAAATTTTAATCTATTCACCGTTCTACACAAATACAAACTTAGCTTTATTCCTATTGAGCATATACATACAACAAACAAATGATATAAAAATCTGAAATAATTTTCTTAAATAAATTAATTTTTTTCTTTTTTTTATGTAATTAATATTTATAGTAATTTATGGTTATAGCTTTCACAGTTAGCCGATCGAAAAGATCCAAATGCGAGGTGGTGACGTTCATAAATGAGATGGAATTTTATGGGCCTTTAATTGGGCCTTCGAAATGGACATTACGTAAATGTGGGCCCATCTTTGGAGGTTAGGCGAATACAGAGAAACTTACGTAAATATATTATAATAAAAAAATATTTATCATTTATAATAATATTTTTTATTTGATCATTCTTAATTTTTTATAATACAAGTTTAATATATATTACAAAGAACAATTTATTATTCACATATAATACAAATTTTAATGATGAATAATACATTTATCACATAAATATTTTAATATGTTTATAATACAATGTGACAATTTTTTACCAAACAAACATGATATATTTCAAAAAACAATTATAATTCATATAGATTGCATACATAATTCACTTTTAATACATTTTACAGATTTAACAAAGCATTGCTATAAGTGGTGACAAACAAAAAGTATCGCTAAAATCAGTAATTATTTTTAAAAATGTATTAATTTATGTAATTTTTTCAAATTAAAAGTAGTTGGGCCCACGTAATAATACGAGAGTTAATTATATTATATTTTTAAAAATTTCTTAAATTTGATGGCATATGAATGTATCACAAAACATTGCGATATATCGTGTCTCGAATACAAACATATCTCTCAACTTTCTAACACATCGCGACTCAATTTAAGATAGACCAGTTAACATTTCGACATATTGCATAAAATGATGTATATGAGAATAACAGAGAGTAGAATTTTTTGTGATATTTCCAAATGATAGAAGATTCTAAAAAATATAACGATATAAGTTGTATATTTAGATAATTTATTTCGAAAGTTAGGCGAATAGAAGAATTTAAAAAGTAGTTGGCCCACATAACCAAAAAAAAAGGACAATCTAAGTTTAGTGGGGCCAGCCTCATCTACCGCATTTTAATGCGGAAAATGTATATATTTATTAATTAATTTCTTTTCGTCTTCAATTTTTCTACGAATTAATTGATTTCCTCTTTTTGTTGACTTATATTGGCTTTCCCAAACAGTAAAAGTTATTTTCCGTCGTTTTTATTAAAAATAGATAAAATTTGATATTTTTTCGTATCATACTAAATGACATTTTATTAAAAAGTAATTAATTATATTTTATATTAGTAAATAATTAAGTAATATGGAACATTCATCTTATATAGAACAAAAAGTATAAGTTAATCATAATTAAATTTTGGTTTTTAGTTAATTTTGCGGCTTAAAAGTAGGTGTTTAAAGACATTTTTTGCCTTTTTAAAAATACATTTAAAAATAAAAAAGCTTTTGCAAATGTGTTAGTCCAAAACATCCTCATAATTTTCATGTGTTAATTGTTCATAAATTATATTAAAGTTTTGATTAAATCTTATATCCAGAAAAAAGCTCAAATCTGAACCTCTCATTGAGAGGTAAAAAAGTAATTATCTTTCAATTATAATATTTGTAATATTTCTTTACTTCCTCCTTTGTTGACTTATTTTTAATTCACATTTTTTTCATTTTACAGTCGTGCTATTGTATTGTGAGTTTAATTAAATTTAATTCTTATATTGGAGAGTTATATATTAAAGAGTTTCTAACTAAAAGATGATTACATATTTAATAAAGTTTAAATTTGAGATTATCTTATTAAAATTGAAATAGTACTTCCTCCGTTCATATGAATAAAAAAAGATGATTTTAGTTTATAGATATATTAAATGGATAAACAAAAATGAAAATTATTTCTGAAAATACTGAACAAGTTAAAATTAACGACGAAACATTCCACGAAGTCTTGCTAGTCCATTTTTTGTTCTTTCTTGGTAAATGATGGATAAAGGTTAGTCAACTTCACAAAGGTAGGGTGCACAACATCACCATCTTAGCTTCTATATTAATCACTATTTTATAAATTATTTTTAAGATTTGAAATATATAAAATTTAAAGTGAACAAATAAAAACAAATGAAAGAAGTATTAAGCGGTGTATTCTTCGATAAGCGACTAATTGTGAGATATATATATTTTCACTGTGCTAAGCTGTTATTGAAAGCCCAGAGTCTACATAAGGCATTGTTTGGTTAGAAATAAGCTATTTTACTATGTGTCTACGATAACTTATCTCGTTAACATGGTATAAATGGTGGAATAAATAAATCCATGACTATGTTATACCTTCAACAGGATAAAATAATCCTACATTATGAGATTATTATACTTTATACTTCACAAACCGAAGAAACCCCAAGTGATATGGAAAAACTTTTCAAAACTATTTAATATAGAACTCTTTGGATTGAATCCCTTGAAACAACAACAACAATATATCTTTCGTCTAAATAAGGTAGAATGTACTTCTATCTTGTTAGGTACAAAGATCATTTTCGATAGATCGAGACTCAAGAAAAACCATTTCGTTTATTGTGGGCTTTCATCTTCAACCAATTCCTTGAAGGCTAGGCCCAATAACCACTAAGGGCTTCTTGTGATAATGGACCAAGCCCATGTATATTCCATCTCTATAATCCACTATGAAATACTCTCTTCGTTTTAATTTATTTATCTGTTTTTGAATTGACACAAAGTTTAAATAAACAAAATAAATATAAATATGTGTAGGATGTAATAGACCTTTAATCTCACGATTTCAAACATGTCATGTAGAAAGTCAAAAGAGTTATCATGAAAAAGGAAAGAGATTTCTCGCAATTTTTTTTAAAAAAGGAAAGAGACTTCTTTTATTAGCAAAACAAAAAGAAAGTAAGTCAAACAAATCGAAACACTATTACATTATATAACCGCTCATCAACATAATAACAGACATTTTTTTTATATAATGAAATATATAAATAACATATACATAGTTATTGTAACTTTCTGTATGGTACTTTAATTCACATTATATACAAAAATTTAAATATCTTAATCTTAATAGAAATAACCAAGTCTTATTAATTAAATTTTATAGGCATCAGAATATAGATTATTGTGAACATTACAGATGCAATATCACATGGCCAGTGAGAAACCCCATAATATTATAGTATTTAACTATTAGATTTAAAAAAATAATGTTAATATCAATTTATTTCGAGTCAACTATATAATAAATAATATATAATTATTGAAGTGTTGATAAGTATTTTTTATTGTAGTAAACTATTTGAGTTTATAATAAATAGTATATTTTACCAAATTCTGTTGTATTTTTTTTCTTTTGTTATCAAAATTAGTTGTGCATGAAATTCATCTGCGAATTAAATTTTAATTTTGATAATAAATAAATCTCGATAATTTTATTTTTTATTTTTATCATTTTTATAAAATTTAAAGATCGACAAATATTAAATACGAAATAATTATTAAAAAAATATAATTGTTTTTGGAATGTAGGCTAGATTGGTATTATCACAGATCCAATGGGCCATTTCTTATCTGGTTTGTTACTTCATAATCCTGTCCTTTACCTATAAAGCTATAACAATATTTGTCATATTTCTATTCTCCCTTACTTTTTTATCGTAACGTCTTTTATTCGGTGTTCGATGATTTAATTATTCAAAGGATTATATATATATAAAAATATAGAGTAAATGTATTCTTATAAAAAAAACTGTTTTTATACTTATAATTCAGATTAGACATTTCATTTTATAAAAAAAAAATATATCTTTTTCTGCTTATGTATAACTAATATATGTATTAATCCTATGCTTTAATCAATACTAATCCCATATAAAACAAATCAAAATGACCGATAAAAATGTAATCTTTCAATATTTTTTAAAAATTTCAAAATAATCCACAATTGCTATAATTTTCTTACTTTCGTCCTTCGGATAATCACTACATAGGTGAGCACTCTATGTGCGTTGTGTAATAGCTTACAAATCACTTTGAGAATGTAAATCACACTAGACAAGTATTATACGACATATTCGACTCAAAAAGCATTGAGGGGAAATCGATCCCATGAAGATCACTTCCAAACCAACTTAGTCAATCCCGAAAAACTAATCTCTCAACATATTTAAATACCTTCTCTCTCTTTGTCGATCGTCAAGAAATCAACGAATCAACTTGCTCATTATCTTGCTAAAGCATTTATTTCTATATTTGGTTCGATGAAATGGAATACTAAGTTACTAACCCTTCATCTTTCGTTCATGATATACTCAGTTTTCGATTTGAATATTGCTTTGATACACTTTACCAAACTACCCCTCAATCCCCCTATATTGTGAAAGTATTTGAAGGGTAATGTTGGTCATTTGATGTAGATGGCTTTGTTTCTCGTAATCATCGACGAAGATATGAAGTACTAAAAGATAAAAAAAAAAAAAAAGTTTCAAAACAAAAGCACCAAAACACGTGTTGAATTTTTTGGTTATGGAAATACACACATCAAAACTCAAAAAATATAAAAACCGATAATAAAACCAAATAACAAAGAAGCAAAATATTGTTTTGGTTGTCTCGTGAGTACCCACTGAATTTCTCAAAATGGCATTGTCCAAATTTTTTTAATCGCTCGATTTTCGATATTTATATTATAATTTGATTGGTTTAGATTTATGTTGTATAGGACTTTCTTCGAGGAAAAGTGCTCCCTATTAAAGATTTTTTCAAACTCAATTATTATTTAAACTTGAAAATTTTAATTAAAAAAGGAGCACTCTCATTTGATGTATCATTATATACTTTATTAAACACTTAATGCTTATCAATTATTTTTTAAAAATTTTAATCATCTGATCCAAACAAACTCTTAACAAAAAAATTCTATACATTTTGCACATTATTAAATATAGTTTATTATCACAAAAAAGGAAAAAAATAAGCTAAAAATGGACAAAAATATCACACATCCCTTTCTTTATTGTTTCATAATTAAAAGTTAATTAAAACAGTCCAATAAATATTTATAGGTCTGATCTTTATGCTTATTTGTACTAGAGTTTTTTTTTTTTTAATAATAAAAAATTAAAATACCATAATCTCTTCACTACCCCACCTACCTCCCACTCCCTATTGCAAAAAAAAAATAAAAATAAAAATAAAAATAAATAAATAAAAAAAATAATTAAAAAAAAATATTTTCAAGATTTTATAGTAGCAGAGAGAGAAAAAACTGAAGAGATCTGAAGAGGGGTCTGACTAGTTTCTTCTCTCAAAAAATCTCTCTTTTGAACGGCCCTCCCTAATTTTTGTCAAAAAGGGTATAATAGAGGGAGGAGTAACAGTCTTTTCTCTAAATCTCTGCATTTAGTTTTTGCTATACTCAGTAAGTTTTCGCCAAATTCTGTTTTGATTTGTTTCTTCTTAGTTTAACTGTTTCTTTTTTGGGGGTTTCTTTTCCATCTGTACTGATCTTGATATTTTTTAGGTAGTTTTTGTATGCTTGTGTTTAATTTCTGTATTTATGATGTGGGTTTTGTGTTTTAGGATGAGGGTTGCTAAATTTACTCGTTCTTGATGTAAAAATCTGATCTTTTTTGTGTTTCTGCTGTGTGTTGTACTGATTGTACTTGGGGGTTTAATTTTCGTATTACTGATGTGGGTTTTGTGTTTTAGGAGGAGGGTTGTTTGAATTTAACTGTTCTTGATGTAAAAATCTGATCTTTTTTGTGGTATGTGTACTGATTGTACTTGGCTCTTTAGTTTTGGGATTGATGATGTGGGTTTTGTGTTTTAGGAGGAGGGTTGCTTAAATTTTAGCATTTCTTTATGCAAAAATCTGATCTTTTTTTTTGTGCTCTAGCTATATGTGTTTTGGTTGTAATTGGGGATTTGAGCTGATTTTTCAGTTTGTTTTTGCTTTGTTTTGCATCAATGCAAGGATGATTTGGTTTCTAGCGGATTCATTTTTTCAATCCGATGGGGTTTGTTTCCTTGTCTTCAATTTTAGCATTAATGATGTGGGTTTTGTTTTTTGGGAGGAGGGTAGCTAAAATTTTGCAGTTCTTGATGCAAAAATCTGATCCTTTTTGTGCTCTAGCTATATGTGTATTGATTCAACTTGGTGGGTTGAGCTGTTTTTCAGTTTGTTTTTGCTTTGTTTTGCATCAGTGCACAGTTGATCTTTGGTTTCTAGTGGATTTAGTTTATCTATGTTAAAGATCTAATCGTTGCTTTTGATTTTGATTTTGAATTAGTTTGTATGCTGCTTTCTTTTGTCCTTTAAGGTTTATGGATTTTTTCTTATCCAGTTTCTTTCTTTTGATTGCTGTTAATGTATATGGGATCGTTTTTTTTTTCTGTGCTCAGCTTCTGAGATGATGACTCTGAAATCTTGTTGTTTATTGAGTCTCGAATGAGTAGCTGCTCTCTTAATCAAAGATCTATTTTTATACTGCTTCATAGCTTGATCATGGATTATTAGGATTCCCTGGGCTGAATCATTCTGCACCAATGGTTTAAAAAATTAGTCCATCTTGCGCCCAATTCATTATTTTGATAACCTTGGGAACTGGGCCGTATAACTTAAAAGTCTTCCATATCGTGTTATTCTTTCTGTCCTCAATTATCGTGTGTCTTCTTGATGCATCTTTCTCACCTGTGTAGTAGTTTGAACATAATTTGCTAATGTATTCATTCTTTGCTTCAGGATCAGGGACTTCTCGGTTTGTATTTCATTGAAATATGGGTGTTGAGGTGGAAGCTAAGTTAGTTCATGTTCCAGTTGAAGCTGGAACTGAACAGATCAATCTTCTGAAAGAAAATGGAAAGCCGAATCATGTTTCAGGGATTACTGAGCCAATAAAATTCGGCTCTCATGGGACTGAAGAACCTAAGAAGGAGGAAATAAGTAGAATTCCTGTGAGCAATGTTCCAAAGGATGCGGTTGAGGATTGGCCTGAACCTAAGCAGGTCCATTCGTTCTATACTGTTAAATTTCGGAGATTTGACGACCCTAAACTGAAGGCCAGAATTGAACTGGCTGAAAAAGAGCTACAGAAAAAGAACCAAGCTAGATCTCAGATCATTGAAAAATTGAAGGCCAAAAGGGTAAGTTTTTTGGTGAATCTTTCTTTGGCTGTATTTTTCAAGAGCATATTACTTGGTATCTCTCTAGTATTGTTAAAATCATGGAGTTGTTTATGACATGATCCTAAAATCAGATTTTTACCATGTTTTGCTGCGTTGAACTGGAAGTATTATAAAGTCAAAATGAAAGATCTTTTTATCCTACAGTTTTAACTAATTTCTGCAAATTCAGCAAGCTTTCGTAAGTTGATATTGCCAATTGCATGGCCCATTTTGTTAGTTGCCAATTCTTTTTCTAATTTCTGGCCTTGTGGGAGTATGGCGGCTATAATTTAATGGTCTTTGAGTATTTTCAGGCTGAAAAATCAATTTTCATTGAACAAAGGAAAGCCCTCAGTGCTGAGAATAAGGAATTTCGGAGTGCTATTGATGGTAAGATAAAGGAAATGGCACCTCTGCATGAGGCTTTGGGCCAGCTCCGTGGTTCTAGGAATGCAGGCCGAGAGAGGGGTCCTACAGTGTGTTCATCTGAGGAGGAGCTCAATCATCTTGTAAGCACTCGTTTATAACTTTACTTAATTGGTTTGTTTTGTCATTATTTGCATTCATTCCTTTATTTCATATCGTACACAAACAATGATAGTATGACATTTTCATTCTGGCAACTTTGTAGATTAAGGGTCTGCAATACCGCATTCAGCATGAAAGCATTCCTCTGAACGAAGAGAAGCAAATTCTTCGGGAAATCAAACAACTTGAAGGAACAAGGGAAGATGTTAAAAAGGTTGCTGCTGCAAGAGCACAGATTCATGAGACGATGGGTGAAAAAGAATCAATCCAGAGCCAGGTCAAAGTAAGGCCTTTATGTTATGTTTCTCTTATACAGATGCAAATATTTAGGTTTCGTGGCTGTATCGTATCATGTTAGTTTGCTGTAATCTGCATATGATAACTGCTAATCTGCCGCTGGTGTTTGTAGCTTATGAATGTTGGCTTGGATGGAGTTCGTAAGGGACAACAGGAAGTCAAGGGCAGGCTTAAGATAATAGATGATCAGATTGATGCCATAAACAAACAGATCGGCATATTGGATGAGGAATTGAAGGACGTTGTGGAGAAGAGGGACAAGACTTATGAACATATTCTGGAATTGAGAAAACAGCGTGAAGAAGGGGTATGCTGCTCTGCTTCCTGTCTTACTATTTTGGTTAAAAAAAAGGGTTCATGATACATGTTATGCTCAAATTAAATCCGATTAAAACAAAAAAAGATTCAATCCCATTGTTTTCCTTCGGTGAATCATCAACAATCAATTACATACGAGATGCTTCAATTACTGTGCTTCTACTTGTTACTGTTCTGATGCCATATGCTACCCATATATGGTCTATTGATCTATCTGTTTCCATGTTTGATTACATGTTTTTGTTGTGTTGCGTTGTCCTGTATCTTTGTAGTTGTCTTATGTGTAGGAATTTTATGAGTGATCAGAAAAATTTCTCCGTCGTCTACACTATTTTTTGTTAGGAGAGCAGGTAGAAACATTTCATTACTGGTCTAGATACACGCTTGGGCGCTGGTAAGTGACATGATGGTTGCCTGGAATTTTATAGTAATGATGACTTCTGGTTTTGCTCATATATATTTGATTTCTAACTTGCTAGTGTCTTTCGTGTATATTTGACTGACTACCGCAACTGTCCTTGGTAACTAACAGCTTCTAGAGACACACACCCAAAAAGAAAAAAAAACAGTTAAAAGGATGGCACTGAGAGGTAAGGAAGGTTGCTCTTCCCAAAAAAAGGAATAGAAAACAGTAGGAAATTTTACATCTCAAGGGAGAAGCCAGTTGATTTGTTTATGTCAACTCCCTGAAATTTTTCACGGGCGTTATTATCTTTAAAAAAATTGAAATGTTTTTTGATTACTGCAAGCGTCAAGCGTCAAGAGAAATAGTCTCTAAACTTATGTAGTCTTTATAACCAATTTCCTGCAATTTTCAGAATTCTTCTTTCTATCAAAACTCCAACGTGTTGCACAAAGTGAAACAACTTGCTGACCAAAAGGATGTTGGAGCCCTTAAAGAGCTTTCAGTTACAGAGGTATGATGTATTTTTCACCGGTAGTTGTTATATTTATGTGTTTGGTATTGACAACCATCTTTTTTCTTTCACTAGGTCGACAAGTTCATTTCTCTTTGGTGTGGTAGTAAGTCTTTTAGAGATGACTATGAGAGGAGACTCTTGCAGTCGCTTGATATTAGGCAGCTGAGCAGGGACGGCAGGATGAGGAATCCTGATGAAAAGCCACTGGTGTTACCAGAAGCACCTACTGTCTCCCGTGCTGAAGTTCCAGCAAGAGCTAATGCAAAACCCGTTAAGGAAGATCATGCACCCGTTGATGCTGCTCCGATTCAGAAAGAACAGCAAGAGGTTAGCGGCAAGCAGCTGAATGATGCTCGTGGTAAAAACTCAAAAAGCACAGAGAAAAAAGCTGTTGTTGATGATGATGAGGAAATCTATGGTTTGGACCTACACAAGGATTCTAAGCCCAAGAAAACCGAAATTGATGAGGCAACACTGAAGGAGATGAAGAAAGAGGAGGAGATAGCAAAAAATAAACAGGCTATGGAGAGGAAGCGTAAGTTGGCCGAGAAAGCAGCTGCAAAAGCTGCAAAGAAAGCTCAGCTAGAAGCTGAAAAGAAGCTCAAGGTAATTCTCTCTCTGATTCTTTATAGTCATACCATCTGTGTTGCTCGGACTCTTCAAAAATGTCAAACGAATCCAACAGGTGCAACATCGAAAGTGAAGAGTCCCTGCAACTTAGCTTTCCATTTCCTTGTAGTTTTAGGTGGTAAACGTTTCAGATTAGCCATAGACTTATGTCGTTACTTTGATCCCTTTCAGGAACGTGAGAAGAAAGCAAAGAAGAAGAGCGGAGCTTCTGCTGCTGGTCAGGAACCAATCGAGGAACCAACTGAGACACCCGAGGAAATTGCTGAGGAAGAAAATGCAGAGGAGACTGTTGAAACAGCCGTTGCACCCAAGGTCAAGGCACGGAAAGAGAACACCATCAGGCACAGAGCAACACGTGCAAGAGGCTCCGAGCTTCCCAAAGCTATACTAAAGCGCAAGAAAGCAACAAACTACTGGCTATGGGCAGCTGCTCTTGCTGCACTCGCGATTCTGGTACTTCTAGTCATCGGATACATGTATCTTCAAAAGTAGAAAGAGGCAGGCGGGGAGAGACAAAACAAAACAAAAAACAAAAACTTTGGCTTTAGTGTTTTTTTTTTGTTTACAAATACTGCAATAGCAAGTACTGTTTAGTTTGATGATAACAATATTTCTTTTTCTTGCATCCTATATAGTTTAGGATGGAAAACTCATAAATGTGTTGCTGGTAGATGTGCGGCCTATCTTGAGATTACTTACTGAGAGACAGTCTACATGTTTTTCTTTTGTTGCTGTAGTTGATATTATATTGACATTTTGCTTAATCGTCTACTTAGCATTTGATCGTAGATTTAGTTGAAACTTCAACAAAATGAATGGTTGGACATGCCATTCGATATTTTGGGAGTGGAAGTGAAATTTCACCAAAAAATTGGTATGGACTTGTGTTGTTGAAAGCCGTACTCTCAAAATCTATGATCAAACGGGAGTTCTTCTAACAGTTTCATTTGTTAAAGTTTTTAATTAGGTTTTCTTCTTTTTAATTTTTTTTTCTATAACGTGCTAGGTTTATATGAAATGTAAAGATTTTATTTTCTTATATTATCATGGTCAAGCATATTAAAAATAGGATCATCATCCATTCAGACGTTTTTAAGAGTGTTAAAAAGGTCTTTGTTATATTACTATTTTGCATTCATCAATTTAAGTAATAAAAAAATAAGTTAACATTCTTGTTCCATTATTAAATACCACAAAATTGACTCATTTTGGTATTATGATGTCCTAGTGGTAAGTTTGTGGTGAAAATGAGAAATAACATGTTACACTATTTGACATTCTTTAGGGCTTTATTTTTATTACAATGATAGCGTTAATTGTCAATCTTAACCCACCTTATCAATTCGTAAAATTATGTCTCAATTCCAAACAAGGTGCGATTGGTTATATAATATAGTGGTAGAAAGTTACAACTCAAGTTAATTTTGGACGAAAGTCAAAAACAAATTGGAGACTTAGCTTTTTTAAAAAAAATAAAAATTCAAAGTTATTTTTTCTCTTTAATAAAAACTTTATTTTTTCTATTGTTTTAAACTATATATATATACCAAAATATTTTTTAATCTTGTTACCTTAAACGTGGAAGTTAAATCTAAAATTTGACAAAAAAGAAAAAAACATTTTTTACTGTTTCGAAATGAATTTAAAGAAAGACGCAATATTATTTTATTTTTTTGTTAAAAGTTATTGGGTAATATTTATAATAATTCTATTATTATTAAAAATGGAGCACTCAAATTTGGATTCTAAGACGATACCTCATTTATAAAGACATTGAGTCAGCCCATGATAGCACATAATCAGATATTTTAGGAGCACTTGAAATGAAATCTATGGAACTAATTATGGAAATTAACAATTCTTGTGTTTTTGTAGAATTTTTTTTTTGGTAATGTATCCTATTATGCTTGTGGAACTATTTCGATCAGTGTTTTAAAAGACTTTTTTGGGACTTGCTTCGGGGCTCGCACTGGAGCGGGACTCTAGCAAAACGTGTCAAGACTCAAGTGTGAGACTTAGTTTTACAAGACTTACGCCCTAAGCGTCCGACTGTACGCCCTAAGCACGTTCAACGCTCAACGCTCGAGACTCGCCTAACTGATCTTACACAGATTATGTGTTAAAATCGTTAATTAACATTGTTGACCCTCGTAGTTGTTGAATAAATGAATGATACGTAACTTTTTAATCTATAAAGATAACAAGATTGAGAGTAATTCAAACAACAAATGTAGTATCACATATTTACTATTTGGTAACAATATGAAGGTAATTATATATTACGTAACATTTCTCTACTTTAATGATTCTTTTATTATAAGAAAGTTAAGATATTAAATTATTTATACTTGTATAGTCATGTTTTATTATTATTGGTGTAATAACATTTTCAAATAGTAATTATAATATGTTTTTTCTTTATTATAGATTATCAATACTTATCTCAAATAAAAATCATAATATAATTTCTATATATTATAGGTTTTTCATGAAAAATTATTTGTGAAATCATTGAAAGGAATTTAATTAGTAATAAAACTATAAAATTGAATATACATGAGTGATGAGACTACGCCCCGTAGATCCATGGGACTTACGCTCCGTATTTTTGGTACTATATAAAACGCCTCATCTCACCTCGCCTCGCCTCGTACCCCTGTCTTTTCAACCACTGATTTCGAAAAAGATCATTTATACGTCTAACTGTGAATCTTAATATATGAATAAAATTCTTCTATCTCAAGAAATAAAAAAAGTTGTGATGAATTATATCAATTTTAATCAGCCAAAGCAAAAACTAAAAGAGAAAAATTAATTTGTTACGTAAAATTAGAATGGGTACTGGTACTTTATTTGAATTTCCATCAAATAGATACAAATAAGTAGTATATATTATGACGTGGTTGTGATGTTGACATTCAATGATCCTGATGGTTTTAGAGCTCGAACTCGTAATCGATAAGTTATTTGTAGACTATTTTATCGTTGTTTTTAGCCAATTATTTAAATGGTCCAACAATAACAACACCAATACTCGGTAAAATCTAAAGAATGTAAAATGTACACAAGCCTTATGACTGTACCTCATTGAGGTAGAGATCTTGTTTCCTAAAAACCCTTAACCCATATGCAACAAATTTCGGTATAAAATAGAAGGAGACAATGAAGAGAATATATGAGACAACGGGAACAATGCAAAAGTAACCAAAATATAAAAAAAAATCATATGTTAATCGAAATACCATAGTCCATAAACAACATATTAGGATAGATCATAACGAAAAATAATAATAAACAATGATTAACCAAAAACAAGAACTACAATAGTACTTAGATGGTAGACTTTTTTCAAATAATAAGAGTGTTCGAACCAACTTGAAACCTTATAATTTTGTGTATGTTTATCACTATTTCACTTATTTCATTAACGATTAGATCACTCCCTCGTACAAAAATACCAAGAACAACATCACATACATTTTTATTAATGACAACATAGTCACAAGTATTTCTTCCCTACATAAATCTTTGTATCAAATGGAGCTTGTTGAATCTTAGGTACAAAAATTAGTCCTCCTCCACTATGCAAAAAAAAAAAACAAAAAAAAAAAACTTGATATATAGTACTTACTATATGGAGTCACTCAACTAATTTCAGATCCCACTCGTGAAATTACACTGAATGTGTTATAATCGTATCAACTCAACCCGTTATAATTCCACCTTATAACTAAGCATACCCACAATATCCATTTTCACATTTCACCCCATCCTTACAAACTCTATTACATTTGCCACAATTCTTAGGATCATCAATCACTCTAGTACATACCCCACCACAACAACGTTGTAACAAATTACATTTATTTTGACATTTTCCACAATTGTTCATGTCACCTAACACATTTCTACAATGTTTCTTACAACAATAAAGCATACTTGTCCCTTTATTTGCCGATACTCCATCACAAATATTATTACGATTCGCGTCACAACTTGCTCCTTTTTTTATCGTTGTCACTTTTTTCGAGCTCCTCAAGCTAGAAAAAGGTGTATCGAGGATGTAAATCGACTCTTCTTCATCGTCGTAGCGAAAAAGAGAGTTTGGATTAGCATTTGTTGATGAAATAAGGAGAATAATGGCAATGAATTTGAGTAAAATGTATGCCATTTAAAAAAAAAAAATTGTGAGTGAAATTGAAGTATGTGATATATGTCTTATATATATGATTTTGAGTTGATGGTTGTGTGATAAAATATTCCTTGTTTTAAGGGAGGGATTGTTCTCTGCTTGTGGCAGAATTAATTAGGTGAAAATTGTTAATTAATTTAATTAGTGAAAAGCTCTAGATCCTAGTGACATAAAGCTATGAATCTAATGAGGATTCCAAGGAGTAATTAGTTTGACATTTATAATTAAATTAGGTAGTGGAATATTTAAACGTGTTAATTAACATTGTTTTGAAAAAGTCTAAATCAACTATGGAAGTGTTTGTAGCAATGAAACAAAAATATTTTGTATCTACAAAACTAGTTTTAATTTGAAGTGATCGTCCAAACAAAAGCAAGATTTGTGATTACTTCAAAAAGTTTACGTCAATATATGCTTCTTTATGATTAGATGTAGGCGAAAAGTTAACGTACGTCGGATTGATAAATATTTTCTTCACATTCTTAATTAAAAATTTCAGATTCATATGAAATAAAATAAATTTTCTTTGGTGAAATGTGTTTATCCTCAAAGTGAAATTTTCCGATGCTTAATTTAAACCAGTCAAACCACAAAGCAAGCTAAAAATTAAAAAAAATTACGTCGTGCCTTACCTAATAAATCAAAATCATAAATGAACAATTATTCAGGACGTTCTATCATTATCACGAGTCCTTTACTTTCATGATATCTGATCGACTTTTTTTTTTTTTTTAATAAATAGTTGCATATAGAGTTAGTAGACCATCGCAACCACCAATAGATGGATCCACCATATAATATAATTTTTTCTACATGTTACTTATTAATGTTAAATCCTAATTAAAAATCTTTGGATGCTATTATAGGTTAACACGTCATTACAAAGTCTTAAATTGTCATTAAGATGAAAAAGGCCACCAAATGATGGTAGAGTGAAGAGTAATTTAGGTGCCTTAGTTTAAAGAGACAATAAGACATTAATTAATCTTGCTTAATACATAATCCTAATATTAATTTATTATTCACGTTGAAAGATCCGATTTCTCGGCGGGCAAACCGCGAGGCACTTGGTTTCTCACGGCCTCTCATGCTAGATCTCAGCCGACGAAAGTTTTAGTCAATTTGCAAGCGCACGATATGTGATTTCTATTATCATTACTCGATCGATCTGTTACGTATTATTTCATAATATATTATACTATATTATGTTGCGATGTATGGTATTGGATTGTTTTCCCCGTAGGGAAAATTACATGATTAAATAAATATATACTAGTTAATTAGTCACCATAGCTATAGTTTTTAGTAAATTATCAATTGCGACCAATATTCAGTGATAATTACGTGGGTTGAGGTTTCGAGTTTGTAGGATTCAGAATTTGTATGATATGATTTGTATAAAAAAAAATTATAATTTTATATTGAATAATATAATTTGTGTAATTGTTTAAAGTTCATACGTTTGTGTTTGTATAAATTTTGTTATTTTGAATTTATACAAAAATGCGAAAATTCACCTTGTTTTAATGAAGAAGACCCTACGTATTAAATTAGACATACTTCACTGCCATATGCCAATATATACTATTATTATCTACAATTTCAAAGTATTATGTATCTTATCACTAATTCCTATTATATATTGAGGAAGATCCACTTAGCTACATGTATTTTTGTTATTAGATACACTAAAATAGTGAGAGAGACGTACAAGATTTGTTATGTATACATGAGATTCACATTAGATGTATGTATCTAGTGTGATTTAGAGATACTGCATACATAGAAGAGTAATGAGCGAGATGGTAGAGAGACGTGAAAGACGAGCAAGATTTATTATGTATCTCAGATACATGCGAATCCACTTGGATGAAGTATCTACGATAAATTACACATAATTTTGACCCATGTATCTTAAGCCGAACACACTAAAATCTGGTAAGATAAGTAATATCACAACTTAGATTTCTAATTAGGTAGATTTGTGTAAGTTCCCATTTAATGAATATAATGTTTGAATATATTGTCCCTGTCGTTAATTACATGATATTATGCATCAACTGTTTGAATGATAAACATACATGAAAAGTAGAATGCGAAGTAAAACTATTATAAATAAATATATTGAAACTATCAAAGAACGATGCGATCACACTAAATTAATCAGTATATAAAATGTGACTTTTATCGATTTAAATGATACAATATAATAAAATTATGTTAACACTAAAATAAATACTATATTTAAACTAACAATACGGACAAATGAGTATATTATTGTTGTAAATTAGGACCGTAATCACTGCTGAAAAAGGGAGTATTATTCACATGGTTGACTTCTCTTAGCTCAATTTTATTCACATGCCCTCAGCCACCCTATTTCAATTAGTATAATATTGCACTACATTAACCACTCAAATGAAATTAAATAATATTTTGTACACTAAATTACATTTTATTTTAAAAATAATAAGTTTTTTTCGTCACTATGAAGCAATAAGAGTATTATAAAAATTTTTTTTTGGTAAAATAGATTATCTTATATTAACTTCAGAGAAAATATATATGAAAGTTGAAATTCTCGTTCTAAACTTTGAGCTAGAAGGATGATTAGCATTAGTTATACTTATATTATTGACGTTACAAAAATTTTTAGAGTAAAAAAATTCGTGAACGAATCACAAAAATATCTTTATTTGTGTTGGATGGAGTATTGAATTGGTGTAGCTGTGTAAACTTTTTCTTTTAACTGACTTTCTAGCCTATTTTAATTTTCATTTTTAAATTTATTTATTATATTCCATTTTTCTTTTCTCAAAAAAAAAAATCATTTTGGAAGAGTTCAAAGTAAAACACATACAACAACGACGATGAAATACTCGGTGTATGTAAATCAAAACGATATAATATGTGTAAATTTTGCGAATCTCAATCATTTTGGATAAATTTCCGTCTTAAAGAAAATTCTAAAAAGGAGTTTCAAATTATCAAAGTGTATGCATACTTGTATGTCTTTAGCTAATTGATGATCTTAACCAGAAGTAGATAGTCCATTTTCATTATTAATGTTTCATGATTCTATAGTCCATTTTAAAGTTATGTCCAAAATGTCCGTGGTTATAAACATGTCACATGGAAAGTTAAAGTTAAAGTGTTGTCGAAAAAAGAAAGGATCATTCTTTTTTAAACAGACTAAAAAAGAAATAGGGTCATTCTTTTTTAAACGGATGGAGTATTTATTTTTCTCCAGAAAAAAAAAAAGAAATTCCGTTGCCGGGACTTGAACCCGGGTCTCTCGGGTGAGAGCCGAGTATCCTAACCAACTAGACTACAACGGATTTGTTGTAAAAATTAAACATTTGTTTAATAATTGATAGGGAAAATGCACAAGTACCCCTCAATCCATGCCCGAAATCCCAGAGACACACTTATACTATAAAGATCCTATTACCCCCTGAACTTATTTCATAAGTAATTTTCTACCCTTTTCGTCCTACGTGACACTAGCTTGAAAGAAAAAGTCAACTAGTTCAAGCTAGTGCCACTTAGGACGAAAAGGGGTAGAAAATTATTAATAAAATAAGTTCAGAAGGTAATAGGATTTTAGTATAGTATAAGTGTGTCACTGAGATTTCGGACATAGATTGAGGGATTACTTGTGCATTATCCCTAATTGATATATAAAATGGTGGCTTCCTTGCAAGAGGTGCATGTTTATAGGCGATTAGATAATTGCATTTTTAACAATTTCGTTGATATGTTATCAATTTTTAACATATAGTAATCTATTGATTGATTTGATGTATGTTTAGCAATTACCGATATATATAAAGTTTATTTGGTGCATATTTGAACCAAAGAAAATATGTAGCTAGGTGCTTCTAAAGTACTTAATATATAAAAGAATATATATATGTACGTAAATTTGATATATAGTTCTTAACGAAATGATAATTAAATCGATAAGTAACATAAGTAATCCATATACTCGCACCATTAAGCTATTAACTACAAAATCTCAAACTATTCCTCATCCATTATTCTGATAACCCGCTTTCAATAAATCAATAAGCCTAATTTGCGATTGGGTTACTAGTTAGGAAAATCTATTTAATTACACAAATATTATCACCGTAAATACTAATCCACTCTATAGTTTGAAATAATTACACAATCTCAGTAATTAATAATGTCGTACCAAATTTCCAATCGAATACAACACTCCTTCATATTTCAAGTCAGATATATGTGTCAGAGATACTAAATATGTATATCACTAAATACATTCTGAAATACAAAATACATAGGTAAAGAGGAGAGCGAGAGGTCGGTGTAGATACATACAAATCACATTATATTCATATATATGGGATACCAAATACATTCTGAAATACATTGTGATAGGAGGGAGGTGAGAGATGTGAGTGGTAGAGTTAGTTCATCTCATATATATGTGAATCATACTTGGACACAAAGTATTAGAGAATAAATTACACGTTATTTGATCAGCATGCATTCGAAAAATATATATCTGGCGAAATAAATATGGTATAGAAGGTAATTTCAAAAACTAAAGTAATAACACGTAATTAGGCCATGAACTATGAAATTTGTGTTGTCAACAACTCTATTTCTTATTGAAAAGAAAAGCCAAGAAACAATAGGGAGGAATGGGCTCCAAACATCGTGGTATTTGAGTGGGCCTCAAATATTAGAAGTTTGGGAAATTGTATGTAATGACAAATTAATAATAAAATCAAATTAATTGCTATAATCACCTTTTGATTTAATTGTGTCCCGTAGCAAACTGTTTGTCAGTCACCTCTCTCCCTCAAACTCTCGCTCGCCACTCTCCTCTCTCGCTATATCTCTCGCTCGCTTCCTCTCACTTTTATACAAACATAAGTGTATAAAATTTGTTTCTATTTGTATAAAGCAGAGGAAATTTTATACAATTCTCTGCCTAAGTCTCCCTTTCTCTTTCTCGTTTTATACACTTCGTTTTATACAATTCGCTTCAATTGTATATGTATAGCGAATTATACATTTATATGTTTGCTATGGAGTGCAATTATGCAAATTTTGCTATAACATACAAATATGAATTTTATGTTTGATATATGTGAAAGTTGCCCAAGAAGTTTTAAGTTCATTTTCATTGGGCCCTCTTTTTAGTCTAAAATCAAAAGTTAAAGCCCATTAAACCCAACGGCTCCCCCACGCCCACCCCCACCCCCAAAAATTCGAATTCAAAATTGATGAAAAATCCCCTTTTAGGCTCATAGGCTTCTATTTTCCTCCATTGTTACGCTCCATCAACAATGGCTTCCACCAATAGCTTCCTCAATACACCAACAAAAACTCCAACTAGTACTTCCATTTCCAAAAAGCACCACCACAAGCATCATACGGCGGATTCAAACAGATCGGCTTCTGAATTCAAGGACCGATTTGAGGCTTACAATCGTCTTCAAGCAGCCGCTGTAGCTTTCGGTGAGAAACTTCCGATTCCTGAAATAGTTGCTATTGGTGGACAGTCCGATGGGAAAAGCTCCCTCCTTGAAGCCCTGTTGGGATTCCGGTTCAATGTCCGAGAAGTTGAAATGGGTACCCGACGCCCTCTCATCTTGCAAATGGTACATGACCAATCCGCTTTAGAGCCTCGTTGCCGCTTTCAGGTTTACTTTACACACACTCTTTCTCCTTATCTTTGTTTATATAAGTTGAATGCAAAATGTGTTACCACTCAAATAATCTAAAATATTACATGAAAGTTAGCAAAGCAAACCAGTAAAGACCTTAAATACGTAGACAAAATGATAAGTGTACCATGTATTGACATTAGAGCAAAATGGACATAGAGAATTCACATAGCTGACCGTAATTAACTATGCCTCGATTCCAAACTAGTCGGGATTGGTTATACAAATCCTACATATGTTGAGAAAATTATCATAAGAAAGTCTGTTATTAATGTTGGTTGTCAACTTATTATAACACCCTCTTTGTTCGAGCTTTATGATAAATGGTATATAGATATCAGACCTTGGATTTAGAAATTGAGTATGAGTGTGATGTTGGAGATTATCTAGAGAGAGTTAATTGTTGTGTGCTGAATTTCGAGAAGAGGAATTGCTGGTAATATGGAATATGATTTTTGATGCAGGAAGAGGATTCAGAAGAATATGGAAGTCCACTTGTCTTGGCCTCTGCGATTGCAGATACCATAAAGTCTCGGACTGAGTCACTTTTGAAAAGGACTAGAGCGGCAGTCTCTTCAAAGCCTATTGTCATGAGAGCAGAATATGCTCATTGCCCAAATCTTACCATCATTGATACACCTGGATTTGTACTAAAAGTAAGTTACTCCATCTGGCTTTGACATACAGCTACTCGACTAGAACACATGTTTTTGGAGTGACTGATTATATTCATCTGGCAGGCCAAGAAGGGTGAACCAGAGAGAACACCTGATGAGATTTTATCCATGGTGAAGTCACTAGCCAGTCCGCCTCATCGAATTATTCTGTTCCTTCAGCAGAGCAGTGTGGAATGGTGTTCATCTTTGTGGCTGGACACTATTCGAGAGATTGATCCCAGCTTTAGGAGGACAGTCATTGTTGTCTCCAAATTTGATAACCGGCTTAAGGTATGACCACCAAGTTTCTTGGCTCATGCTTGCACATGTCAAATGTTGTTTTCAATATTGATGATAAGAAACTTTTGCATATGCTCTAATGTTTCTCTCTGTGTTAACTTTAATAGATAAATAACTACATTATGTGATGAGAGCAGAGATTTCTAAAATGCATATGCAAAATCATTGCTTTTTTATGGGATAGAAAATGAAGCTGGGAGAAAGTTATCTCCTAGATTATTGGGGAAGTATGCCTGTACAGTGACTGATCATCAATGATATTTCTTAGATGATAAATTTCACTTGATACATATTTGTCTTCTTTTGAAGCCTTTGTGCACTGGTAAAAGTTGCTTCCATGGTCATGTGTCGCATGTTCAAGCCAAGGAAAATGGAAATAGCTTCTTGAAGAAGCGTAAGATAAGCTGAGGAAATACTTGGTGCACCAGGCTACCTCTTTTTTTCTTTCAAAAACTACATATTTGTCTTCTTCTCTTCCTATTCAATGAATTGTTTTGGATTGGACTTTCCTCTCATTTTTACGAGATCTAATTGTGATATAATCCATGTTCAGGAGTTCACTGAACGCTGGGAAGTAGATCGGTATTTGAGTGCAAGTGGTTATCTTGGGGAGAATACTCACCCCTTTTTTGTCGCCTTGCCTAAGGATCGAGGCACAATTTCCAATGATGAGTTTCGCCGTCAAATATCTCAAGTGGATGCAGAGATGTTACACTATTTGCGTGATAGTGTTAAAGGTGGGTTTGATGAAGAGAAATACAGGTCCTATGTTGGGTTTGGTTGTCTGAGAGATTTTTTGGAGGCTGAGCTCCAGAGAAGATACAAAGAAGCTGCACCAGCAACACTCGCTCTGCTGGAACAGCGATGTGGTGAAGTCACTGCTGATTTAGCTAGAATGGAGTGCAAGATAAATGCAACATCTGATGTTGCCCATCTTCGAAAATCTGCCATGTTGCACGCTGCCGCATTATGCAATCATGTGGTCAGTACTACTTCTAAAATATACATAATATATGTACTCCTAATTAGCATTTTGAGTGATCTGCTTATAGTGTTACTTCCAGGCATCCAGCATATCTGCAATGGTTATGAATTTGTCACTACACTTTGCTGCATCAGCTTAAATGTATCTTCTAGTGATGAAAGTATTTCTGAATTGATTTTTCTTGTTATTTGATGAAGGAGGCACTTATTGATGGTGCTGCAGATCCAGCCCCTGAGCAATGGGGGAAAACAACAGAGGAAGAACGGTTAGAGAGTGGTATTGGGAGTTGGCCTAGTGTTACAGCTGAAATTAAACCTCCAAATGCGACCCTTCGACTTTATGGTGGTGCTGCCTTTGAGAGGGTGATGCATGAATTTCGATGTGCAACATATTCAATCAAATGCCCACCTGTGTCCAGGGAGAAGGTAGTATTTTCCTTGAAAGAAAAAAAACTTTTGTTAGAAATTGTGAATTCAATTTAACAGAGTTGATGACAGGTGGCTAACATTTTGCTTGCTCATACTGGCCGTGGTGGTGGTAGGGGAATTACTGAGGCAGCTGCAGAGATTGCACGAGCTGCAGCTCGATCTTGGCTTGCTCCTCTTCTTGACACAGCTTGTGATCGTTTGGCTTTTGTTTTGGGGAACCTCTTCGATATTTCCATTGAGAAAAATCATGGAAATGACTCCAACAGTAAGAATTCAAGTAGTAGTTTTGTCTTGAGTCTGAGATACATGCTGCTTCATTAGACTATTTACTATATGAGCTGAAATTTTCTTTCACGAAATGGATAAGCTGACCTTTAGGAGGCCTATATTTAGTGAAGGTATCAATAGGCTTTTGTTTTCTTGATTCTGTCATCCTTTTTTTAAGATTGTGTGATGCAGTGATAAATCTTAACTGATAGTTTTGAAAAAAAAAGTTATGCTGTTTACTGAAGCAGAAACAGTTGATGGAGTTCTCTACATAGCATTCTAAAGTTGGAATATCACATGCAGCTCCACAAACTACGGTGGTTTTTTGATGGTTTGGATATCATTTCTCTATGCAGATGGACATAGATCAGTGGATATGGAAGGATACATTGGTTTTCATGCTGCTCTAAGGCAATCCTACAACAATTTTATGAAAGATCTATCCAAAGAGTGCAAACAACTACTCCGACATCATCTTGATTCAGTTACAAGTCCATATTCTCATGTCTGCTACGAGAACAACTTTATTGGGAGTTTTAGCTCTGGTACAAACTCAATTTACCAATTAAATCAAGCCACAGCTAGTCCATTATGTCTTGAGTTATCTGATGGGGGTGCTGCATTGCGCAAAGAAGCAATGAAAGACCAAGAAAACATGCCCCCTGAAAAAAGTGCTCAGGAAACCACACCTGGGAAAGTTACTGAAAGCAGGGATGCCCTACGAGAATGCCAAATGACTGTGCCTGAGACCCCATCTCCTGACCAACCTTCCGATGGAAATTATGGTATCAAAAGAGAACTTGGAAACTGTGTCGAAGTTGGAGCAAGAAAACGCCAACCTAGAATTACAGGCAATGCTAGAAACCATGGCCAAAATGGCGAGAGCCTTTTGTTTGGAAATGGGGACAACATATCAAGACCTGTCTCTACTTATGCAGAGATATGCTCATCAGCTGCCCAGCATTTTGCTCGAATACGTGAAGTTTTGGTAGAGCGCAGCGTGGCATCAACATTGAATTCTGGATTCTTAACTCCATGGTATGCTACTAGTTTTCTCTGATCCTATGAGTTTATTGTAAGAATTCCTATATTATGTGTATATGTATCAACTGTTTATGCATATTAAAATCGAATTAGCATCCAACTCACTAGATAATTTCTCAATCTCTTGCCACAGACGCAAAATTTAAACACAGGAGTGATTAGTATACAACTTATAGTTTAATTTATTACAAGACTGTCATCACACACCTCCTTGTTGCACATTTTAATTTCTATACTTCATTAAGCTTGTCCAGTAACTACAAAACTGACATTATTTCCTATTTGTCAACAGTCGAGAACGTCTTTTTGTAGCACTTGGGCTGAATTTGTTTGCTGTGAATGATGAAAAATTCATGGACATGTTTGTTGCACCTGGAGCTATAGATTCTCTCGAAAATGAACGTCAATCGCTTCAGAAACGACAGAAAATCCTGCATTCTTGCTTGAATGAGTTCAAAAGTGTGGCTAGAGCACTTTGACAGATAACCAGTTTTCACTTATTTGACAAGCTTATTTGGCTTCACATCTGGTGAATCCAACAAATACTCATCTGTAAGTGACTCAGCAATATTTTCATCTACATATCTTGTCAGCATTTCATCCCCCCACCCCCTGTGTGTACCTTAGCTCTAAGGTTCTGTTATACTCATGAGTTTAAGTCCTTTGATGATTTAAGTAATCTGCATAAATGTCATTTCTTCAATATCCTATTTGCATTTTTCTTTTTGATGATCGCACGGACCTTCACCAATTTAACGGGATATCTGATAATTCTATCCATCAAAGTTAGGATAGATGAGAAGAATCACCGAATGTCTTTTTTGTCTATATTAAAAACCACCTAGTGAATGTTTTATTTATCTATGCTGAGTTTTGAACGGTTCTCGACCCCTATTTAACTCTCTATTTGTCTTTATGACACCATATGTTTGGTTCTGATACCATACGAAAGAATTTGAGTGTTCATTCTTTTACAATTAGCCAAAGACCCTTTTACAAATATTTACCCAATCAACGAGCGACAAGTGTATTCTGCTGTGTAATAGTAATTTTACTGCACCTAGTTGGTATGTTGATTTATCTAAATTGATTGAAATGAGGATTATAATATCCTTTCTAGAAAACATCAGCATAACAATAATTAATTATATTGACCTTATCAAAAATTTGTCTCCTTCAAAATATTATTGGTGTTTCCATGAAGTTTACTTTGAAAAATCTAAATTTGTTGAATAATATTATACTTGAAGAAAAATGAAGTACAATTCGAAGTACGAAACTTCCTAAAAATGACAGTAAATTCCTACTTACTATATACTATAAGATGTATTAATAAAATTGACCAGAAAACATAAACAAAATTGTGACAGCTAGATTTTGTCTACTATTCATGAACCTTGCAAGAAAAAAGAAATTATAAAAAATGTACATTTGAAGTGGTCCCTTTTATCCCATCTATTAGTATTGTCCCTTAAATTGAAGACTCTAGATTTAAATATTTGTATAAATTTGCTTAAACTAATATCAACCCTGTCTTCTTTCTCGATTAGAGATTTCGAATTAGTATTACTATTCTTCGAGTGAGGATTAATTTAATATAAATTTAAATTAATCGAAATATAATATAGCTATCAGTGAAAAATATTGAAAAAATAAATCTACTCATAGATAACATATTCAAGTATGGCCTTTAACTTGTTCCTTTTATTTGTTCTAACTCATTCTTTTTGCTATGATTTAATTATTTAAATGAAAAGCGAATTCTAAGAATTTAAATATATATTCTATAGTGTCAATCCAAATATTCATATACAATGAAAGCATGGGCGGATTTACATTTAAGCTAGGGAGTTTGTTCGAACCCCCTCAGTAAAAGATTATACGATATGTATAAGATAAATTTTCTGTATTTATGTGAATACAATTACAAGGAAAACGAGATAGCCCAGCGATAGGTTCCTTTGCAACAACGTGTAACGTCCATGGTTTGAATCTCAGTTCTGTTTTTTACGTTTTTTTTTAATTTTTGTTTTATAAAACATGCTTAAAGTGATTTTAAATCCAAAAGAATTCAAAGATCACACTCATTGAAAAAAAAAATTGTTCACTCATTTACATATTTATACTTTTATTTTTCGAACTACCTGAATAAAAATTCTGGACCCTCCACTGAATGCAACTGAATAATGAACAAGTGCATCCGCCATATCTTAAAACTAAGATATTATTGAGTAATTCTATGCATCAAACTTTAGATAAATAGTTCTTTCCTTTTATTGTTGGGATGTAATTCTATTTCTTTTTTTATGATTTTCTTTCAATTTGTTGATCGTTAAGTGTGCTCAAAAGGGAAAATTAACAAATAATTCGATATTTTGTAATTAATATTGTTGAGTCACCCTATAGTTATTAGGTACTTTTAATTGATAAGAAAATGGAAATATTCTTATTTGACGACAAATAAGGCGATGGACTCTCTCTAAAGTCACTTCGCCAGCTAGTTTGAATAATGATGTATTTACTATTTCAATGACTTTGAATAATAATAACAAATTAAAGTTTCTTCTATAGAAAAATTGAACAATTTTATTAATATAAAAAAAATATAATTAGATACATAAAATATTTTATTTTGTAGGTTTCGGAGAAGGACACAAGCCCACAACTAAGGGATGAGACGTAAACATTTTACTTTAATGTAAGTCGTTAGTTGCTGCTTCAGCAACTCGAACATGTGACCTATAGGTAATACAAAGATAATTTTATCGTTGCTTCACGAGAGAAAAGAGATAAAATCACTTATTATTATTATTATTGAACCTTAATTAAAATGATGGATAAAATTAAATATCCAATTGAGTAAGGGTAGTCAAAACACAGGTATTAGGAAAATAATCATTTTAATTATTTTTTTTATGTACTTGTTTGATTTTGAAGTAAACAGAGATCCAAGGCAATTAGTACGACTTTTTTTTAATAAAATTAATAATAATTATGTACCTTAAACACCACTTTATACAATTAAAATTCATAATTTCAATCTCAAAAGTCACAAAAGATTCTCTTCTCTTACATTTTCTTTCTCCCACTATTCACGTCCTAGGAAGCTCACAAAACAATTTATAAAGAAAAGTATTACTAATTTTTTAAATATAATAATGGAGAACTAATTAAGTTTGATTAAGTAGCTTAAACCAACTAATGACTCCTTCAAAACCAAACATTAAGGGCATCATGACTATATAAGAGAGGAATAGAGAAAAAAAAACTGGTGTCATGTCATGTATTATCTGCTTTGAATTTAGATTTATATGAATTTATTTTTTGGGTTACGTCAAATCGTGCTCCAAAAGCGTCGTAATATATGAACTTTAGCCATGTCCTTTCCTTCTTTAATTTGAACGTGGAGTTTATGTAAAATGTCGAGAGCACTTCATCTTCAAAAAGTTTGTCAGTCCTACTTGATTACTCTCTGTAAAGAGGGTCACTACGCTCTGCTCAGTGTCATCACTAAGGTTTGCCCCACAGTCATACTGAAAAGGAGAACTATCTCTGATACCATATTTATCATGTCCGAAACCCATGGTGCGTGTATTGTTCACTTCCAATGTAGGTACTAGATATTAAACGAATATAAATTATCCTTTGACCAACGTCAGATCAAGCTCCAAAAACATGTATTACGTGAACTTCAATTATATCTTTCGAAAAATTCTTTATTTTCTTATTTTAACTGAAACTTACAATCCTGCTTAATTTGTCCCGACCGATCTGCCAACCTCAGGGTTGTCACATTAGTTGCCCCTTCAAAATAATTCAAGAAAATAACATAAAAGTACTATAAAGTGCTTCTTGTTTACTCATTACTTAGCTGTGAAACCAACCAAGAAAATCAACTTAATTTTGTAATTTAGTTTCTGCAAATGTGACAGTTCTGTATCCAAACAAGACAAGCTACATTGATTCCCTTTAGATTTTCTTCAATAGCAATGATCTAAACTTAGAGTTTCTACTAATAAAATTTCACAAACTTTCATCAAACTTTTCATTCAACGCTCGATAATTAATTCAAAATTTAACTAATTAAAAATTAATATCGATTGATTATCCTTATTTTTATCTTATAAAGTCACAGATAAATTATTTTTAATAAATTCTCGATTTAAATAACACTAATTTTCTATCGTTTGACATAAATGTTCTACTTCTATAACTATTTCAAATCCAATATTATTTTTTTCCCAACCAACAACACCATATATTATTTCTATCTTTTGTCGTTTTTCCCAACAATTTAAATTATATTATCCTAAAACAATTTATTGTGAAAGTAACTGCAAATCTTGCTATGAAATTAAATAGTTCAAAGAGTTACTATTACATTTGATGTCACAAATTTTTATTTATTTTTTAATATACAATAATAAATTCTTGGGTTATCAATTCTAGAACAAACTATATGTCCTGATCGAGCTACTAAATAGCAACATATTTAGTACTTGTTTCGTTATGGATAATTTTTTCTTTTCGAAAATTTTTTTAAACATAAAATTATAATTTTTTTTGGAATTTATGAATTTTTCGAAATTTAAAAAGTTATTTTCATCATTTTCACTTCAAATCGTTCACATAAATTTTAAAACAATTCCAACTGCACTCCTATCCAAATACAACTCTTATTTCCAAATACCACTTTAAACTTGAAACAACTACTACTTTCTCCTCTCCAAAATTTACGACTTTTATGTCAGAACTTCACTTAATTTTTATGTCTGAACGTTACTTAAATAAAAAAAAAGGCGAAAATATGACTCTTTTTCCTTCTTCCTTATAGTTAAGTTTGAACTCGTCCTGACAACAAATATATGCTCCATGAATTTGATTAGTTCATATGATTCATCGATTTTAAAACTTTATAAAAGAGTGATTCAGTCGAAACGTGTGTCGATTTCTAAAGAAGTCAAAAATAGATGAATATTAGTGTTTGGATTGTTGTACAATTTCCTAATTTGAAAGACATACTCTAAAACCTCACATGTGACTTAGTCCTTAAATATCCAACCTACTAAAATGTTTAATTAATTATAATGATTCCTAATCATAATTAATAAGATATGTAACTTAGAGATTAAACCAATGGAAAATTAATTTGGACCCTACTAGGGTTAGCTAGGCCAGCAATTATTAGAGTAGGATTCACTTAATCTTGTCACTATTCTATCCAAACATAAAAAGCACACAAAATAATTATAATTATAATTATAAATATAATTATTATTATAATAATAATAATTACAGCCTACCTACTGTGAAAATATTGTCTAACAATTTAAGTCAAGCCGGCCAAATTAGTAAACATTATTATATTATCAAAGATTATGTATTAAATTAATTAATTTCAAACTTAGTCAGCATCAGAGTTAATACAATTAGACTAAGCACATTGATAAGTTGTTTAACTTTAGTAAATTAACATGTATAGAAGTTTTAAATTTCACTTTCATTAGGGGTTTTGAAACTCCATTTATTCAAAAAAATAATTTTAAAAAATTGATAGTATTGAATAATTAATTAAATGGAGAACTAATTCAAAGAAAGATGTGTTTGCTTTTGAAATTAAGTATTTAATTAGTGATTATTTTATTGAGTGCTCCACTTCTTTTATGCCCCTTAATTATCATTAGTTCCAATTCCAATTGAATGGGAATTTGATTATACACCTTTATCTAAGTGCTTAGAGAATGCTTTAATTTTCCACTACTTTAAATAAATACTCCTTCCGTCCATCTTTACTTGTTCACGATATTAAAAAAGATAGATGTCCAGTTTGAAAAATTACAGATAATTTATCACATAATTCCGAATTTACCTTTATTATTAACTATAATCATTTTCCAAAATAATGAATTTATCATATTTAAAGGATAATATAAAAATATAAATATTTTTTAATTCTTAAGAGACGTATCAAATTAATACTGAGAACATAAAAATAGACGAAGTGAACTCGTAAAATATCTCTCTCATTTTGACCTTACAATATATAGGTTTGATGATTGAGCAATAAATAAACTTCCATTGAAAAAATCAGATCATTCAATTATTGCAATTGCTTTGTGTTTAATGCAATTTATTTTTTTTCCTTCATATTCTAAACATATCATATACGTTAGGTGGAATCATTGCAATCTCTTTATTGAAATTTCGTGTTTAAGTTTTTGAGAATAGTTTTTTTTTTTTGAAAATATCGCCTCTTAAAATGAACCTCACAACACAAAATTTCAAATTTAATCACACTCATTCCCATCATCCCGCACCCTCAAACCATCTAGATTATATTTTTTGTTTATTTACCAAACACCAGAAAATATATTTGAAAATCATTTATTTAATAAGAAAAAACATTTTTCCATCCTACCAAACACACCCTAATTAGTCTATATCAATTTAACTTATTTAATCCAAGTTTAGAACTAATTCATGTTTGGTGAAGGTCATATAAATGAGTTTAATACAAGATTATATATATAAAATAAAGAGAAAAAAAATCAAGTGAGAAAAGAAGTAAAAAATAATTTAAAAAAATGGTAGGGTCAATATAATGAAATTAGATGCCTTCTCAATGATTTGAAGGAAGAAAAACAATAGAATTGTTCAAAAGGCTGAAGTCACGGACGGTGTTTCTCATATTATTCATTTTATTTTTCGATGATCATCGTGTCTCAATTTTTATACATCTCAATTAATTTTCCGAGATGCTTAGTACTTGAAAACTCAATTCTCCAATTTGATTTTTCTTAACGAGAGGTAACAAGTATTATAATATCTCAACCTTTAAAATACTTGAATTTCGTTCTTTGGTTTTGAGACTTACCGAAAAGTTCAAGACAATTGCGAAGGCCTTATTGTTTTTGCTTAGTTAAGATACGTAAAAGTTGATTTTGATACTGCCTTACGAACACAACACTATGTTAATAGTTCAAATGAAAGACGATTATTTTAAGCCTTACAAAGAAATTATCATCTCATTAACTATCGACATGAAGCATATCATAATTACAAAAATCTTATTATATTTGTTTAGTCGAGATACACGTAAACTGATTCGGACATTACGAAAACATATTATGAGAAGAGGAAGTGAGTGTGCAAGTGTGTAGTTGACAGTAGAAAAGAGGTCAGGGCTCTGAAGTCAATGTACAGCTCAATATGCTTTGAAATTGAAATTCCCACTCTTTGGCCACTTTTGATGCTGACCCCCTAAATTCCACCAATACACCTTTTTTTTTCTTATCTAAATTGACTATTTGTAAGTTGTATTTTTCTCAATTACCCAATCAACCATCCCCTTTTCCCTCCTACCCTTACCTCACTCTCTTTTACGAGTTACGAATTCAGAATTTAAACTATATGTTTTATCGTAATTGACCTTACGCTTGCATACACTTAATCCTTTTCAAAGTCCTTACTTAATGAGATTTCACTAAATATATTATTGTTGTTGTAATTCTATTGTGATTTCAAATTAATATATATATTATTAGGTTTTTTTTATACATACAAGATTTGAATAAAAGATATTCGGAATTCTCATGAACCTATAGATTATACTTAAAAACTCGTTATTGATATTAGATACATGTTCAGAGCCTCGAGTAATCCTTTGAAAGGAATAACATTTTACCAAAAGAAAATTTGGACTCGAAGTATTTAGTTCAGAGTGAACAATCATATAACATACTCAGTGGAATTTCAATACGTAGGGTTTGAAGAGGATATATAAAGTGTACCAATACGTTATCACTATTTCGTAAATGTAGGGATCTAAAAATCCTCGTATTTAAGAGTTAGAAGGATTATATATTCATTCCACGACAAACCTCGCACCATAAAAGAGAAAGAGAGGAAGAGTCTCTTTTTTTTTTGTAGTTGAGGAGAGAAAATTAGTGTTAAAAAGAGAAAAAAAAGGAAAGACTTGAAGGCTCAAACAAAAGCAAAATTACTTGTAATCTTTCTTCCCCTTCCCCATTAGCCTTGTTTTTCACTCCAAACAAACTTTGCTTTTTTTTTTTTCTTCTTCTTTCTTCTTCATCTTGTTGTTGATTTGAGATAGTAACAATGGAAATCAATTCAAGAATTCAAGATAGAGAGAACCCATCTTCCATAAACTCACCAAGAAGCAATGGAACAAGTCCTACAAGCAACAGCAATGGATCAGTTATCCAAAATCCAACCCCACCACTGACCCCAAAAACAATTTCTAGATCTGAAACAACTAACCCATACCCAACAACTTTTGTTCAAGCTGATACTTCTTCTTTCAAACAAGTGGTTCAAATGCTAACTGGATCATCTGAAACTACTGGGAAACAAGCATCTGCTTCAGATCCATCTTCTTCTACAAATTCAAATTCAGCAAAAAGTTCAATTCCCCCAATTCGAACAGCACCGAAGAAACCTGGGTTCAAGCTTTACGAGAGGAGAAACAGTTTGAAAAATGGGTTTATGATTAGCCCTTTGATTCCTGGAATTCATCCTCAGAATTCGAGTTTTTCTCCTCGGAACAAACCGGAGATTCTCTCACCGAGTATTCTAGATTTCCCTTCACTTGCTTTAAGCCCTGTTACGCCATTGAATGAAGACCCATTTAATAAATCATCGCCATTAACGAATCTATCTGAAGAAGATAAAGCTATTGCTGAGAAGAAGTTTTATTTGCATCCTTCACCAAGAAGAACACCGAGAGACTCTGAACCACAGCTTTTGCCTCTGTTTCCGGTGAGTTCTCCGAGAGTTTCAGGGTCTTCTTCTTGAAAGTGAATTTTTCAGTGATTTGTGCTGCTGCTGTGAGAAGGAGAAGAATTTCAGCAACAAAAAGGTAGAGATCTTAGTTTCAACTGTATAATTTGATCTCCCTTTTTCATCCATTGTTTCAGAAACAGATTAAAACGAAGAAAACTGAAATAAACAACTTTTGTTCCATATCTCTTTCGTCTTCATTTTCATCCTACTTTTTCGATGATTCCTTTAGTAAAATTACGCAATTTCATAGTGTGAACACAAAACAATAATAACATGTTTAGAGAAATTTCACTAAGTCGGGTTTGGTCAGGTAGAGTGTATGTAGATCTTACCCGTGAGCCCGTGAGGTAGAAATATTATTTTCGAGAAATATAGTCTAAAGAAGTGTACCAAAAACCTATGTGTAGAGTCACCACATTATAAGAGTTTGAGTTTCAACCAATCACGTTTATCGTCATGGACTCGTATTTAACCTAACCACGAGCTCATGAATCGCGGTTAAACTCAATGAGATTCATTAGTGCGTCGTGGTTTAGGCAAATGAAAAAGTTAAAAGCCATAAAAAAAAGACGGATTCAAGAATTAAATTATCGTAATTCCCTTAAAGTTGAAATTCAAACCAAAACAATACTTAGTCATTTGAGCTTATAAGGCTATTTTACAAATTATCTTATTTTCTATTTTACACAATTTTTAGTGTTGCATGAAAAAAGATTCAATCTTTTTGTGGTGTTTTTATGACTTTTATCCAAAAATAATAGAGTAAAGGGTGTTGTCATTTTAAGAATATAGCATAATAACTAGTGTTTGATCATAAAAAATACGAATTTTCAAGTTTAAACTTCAGAGTTTACGACAAAACGAGAACTTAAATATATGCTAGTAATGGTGGAGGTATCAAATTCGTATTCTTTTTGCCAATATATATATATACACAAAGAGTGGGAATAAGTGATGAGTGATTATTACAATTAAAAAAGTGTGTAATGGTAGGATCAAATTCATATTCTGCATTATCTTATGAGCATATATGCACATATACACTTAGAAAAAAGTGTTAATGATTCTATGATTATTAAATATTTTAATGGATTAAGATACTTGGATTCACTAATCAAAGTCATCATGCACCATAAATATGCTTCAAGAATGTAGGATTTTGGGGAGTTAAAGGGTTAAAGAGAATATTTGAAGAAAAAAAAAATATGGGGTGGGGGTGATGAATTCAACTTTATCCACTATAATAATAAAATCACATATTTATCTTATTAAAGTGATCAAATTTTATTCGATTTAGTTTAACACTAAAGTTTAGTGTTATGTACGAGAAAATAGTTTTATTACTTCACTGTTAAAATGAATATTATATCAGAGTTGAAGACTAGCGCACTTGGTGAATTCTTTTCCTTTCACTTACGAGATAGAAAGTTCAAATTTCATTGTGAGCGTAGTTTTTCCTTCTCCTTCCGCTCATACAATAAAAGAGATTTAAAGAAGCTTTGTAACTTAATTTCGAGGTTTGAGAATGAAGAAACTTGTGATAACAACATTCGAATTAATCAAGCTAGTGAATTTTAAATAACGAACATAAGAGTAAAAAGAAAACAGAGAAAGAGATAAAAGCAAAGTCAATGACTTAGTTGTATTCACTTGCCAAAGAAATTGAAATACTATTTGCTTGTGCTTCTTTCAAAAAGAAATAAAAACTAATCAAGATTGTGATAGAGTGATCGATACATATCTATCTATCAATATAAAATCGTTTTTGTTAGAAAACACATCATTCTTTAATATGAAACTTCTCAACATGAATTTAGCTTTAGTCGAATACAGAACACCGAGTCGAAAACTTGTTGATGGGATGAGATTAGACCCCTCAATTTGTGGGGTGTTTAAAGTCTGCAGAGTTATTCCTAAGATGGACTAATCAAATCATGAAGATATTAAAAAGAATCCTTTTTTGCTAAAATGATTGAATGTTTGATTCATATTCAGCCATAAAGTCTCAATTATAAACATAATGGGCCCCACTTTTTCTTAGATATTTTATATTATTATTTCTTTTCATTTTTAATGTTCCAAAAGATTTTCATTTTTTTCACTGTCATTTTCTTGGGATCCTTATACTTTTTCCCACACACTTCAAATCATAGTGTTTCTAGGACTTGTAGCTTTCTAGATCTTAAAATATACTAGGATTAAAAAAGAGTCATATTTGCTCTTTTATTATTGAAAATAAATTATTTTTATCTAGTGTTATATTTTAAAACAAATTATATCTTGTGTTATATTTTTGAATCAAATATATGAAGGTACTCTACTCTCTAATAATGAAATTTAAATTCCTTTTTAAATGCCTAAAACAAGTTGTAAACAGTTGCATGGATATAAATTGTCTTAATATATTTGAGTCATATTAAAAAATAAAAATATGTCGCATAAATTATCAATTTGCACTTCTGAGAACATGTAATAAACCCATACTAAGAGTATATAAACATTTTTTTACACAATATGTCAATTATTAGGTAAATACTTGCAACTCGAAAAATATTACTTGATCACATATCAAAATTTAATTAAAAATGTAAAAAAAATCTTTGCACAGTGTATATATAACTTAAATCATTTCATTTAAAACAAATAAAAATTAAGTAATATTTTTCATTGATAAGTTTCTGTCTGTTGACTTATAACTTACCAGTTGTTGCAGTATGAGAGGGGAAATAATAAGTGGAGCTGATTATGATTGAAAAACTAGAAAAAAAAATGAAAGGATAATAGTTAGAAAAAGACTTTTATTTGTCCAATATTTTGTATACCACACAAGATGTTGCAATTTCTTTTCACCTTTTTTTTGTAAGTTTTTTTTTTTAAAAAAAAAAAACAAAAATAAAAATTTGTCTCTTGTTAATATAATATCATAGGATTCCTTTGCTTTCTTATTCATTCCTTCTCGTCTCGACAGGGATTGCAATCTCGAGAAAGTGAACTTTGATAATAAGTAAATCAGGCAAACTACGATATACAAATTAAAAATAGATCCTTGCTCAAACAGATATAAATCATAAATTCTTCAGAGTGAACTGATATGCTAAACATACAAAACCTATCGAGAAGTCAATCGAGATCTGCTGTTAGTAGAGCAAGAGTAGAAGTGTCGTACCTCAACAAAGTGTTCACTGCTTTTTCGCGAGTTTATATTCCATCTGCTGTAAGATAAGATGGATAGAAAACATGCAAATCACCTCATTATAGTAGAAATGGAACTATGAAAGCACCAATCTCAAAGGAATTGTTTTCATAAGATAAAACTTAATACCATCTCAATTCAACAAGAAAAAGGAGACTGATTGACACAAATTCTAAATCGTAACACACAGAAAGAACATAAGAGCTGCAGTATAAGACTCGATTAGCTCTACTTCTTTTCACTAGAGAAATGATCGATCAACTCACAACGTTCTTTTATTATGTCAAAATACTGCACCATACATGGAAAATGTTTACAGAATGACACGTCTCATAGTTAGATCTCCGAAAATGATCTAACTGTCCAGAACCCGTGCTTATCTGGAGGATGTCCGTTTCTTGGTCTAATAGAGATTTATCACTGAGAAAGCGAGAAATCTCACATTTTGTAAGTTGTTTTCATACAAAATGAACAGGATGTTACCTGCTGTCTGCTGTCGCTTCTTGATAGATCTCTGATGGATAATCTACCTAACGACGCTGTAATTTCAAATGAAAAAAGGACCAAATTATGAAAACCCACTAAAAGGTAGAAATTTACCCCACTGTTGCATCGAAAAATCCAGAGAAATATTTTCAAATGACTCCATGTTTTGTGCAACCAAACAAAAGTCTCTGTGCAATTCTGCTGCCACTTCAGTATATGTACACCTGAGACAAAAAAAAACTAGTTAATCTGACAGGTAGATGGACACCTCCGTTATGATAATGTAGAAGAAGAAACCATTTAAACCATGCAGCACGATGGAGCCTTTCAAGAAGAAATAGAGCTATTATTGATGATAACAATTGTTTTCATTTGCAACAAAATTTGGATACAACTAGTGAACTAGAGATTACTAAAATGAGGAATGCAGTGTACGGAAACAAGGGAAAGATGAAAGAAACCTTGATGCCTAAAGCAGTTCATTTCTGAAGAGCTGCAGGTATATCGTCAAAAACAAGTCTCTCTAACGCATTGCTCTGGAACCCAGTTTGCCAAATACGAGGAGTATTAGAATATGAAGTAAAGCACTGATTGTATGTAACTATCAGATGAAACCATATTATATTTACATCTATTTGAGGCCTAGGAGAAATTTAATCACAACTGTCCTCACCTGTAACTCTTTCAAGGCAGTGATCTTGCGGTCAGCTTTAATCATTGCCTCAACATTAGTGACCAAAGACACAATTATCTCCATTTTCCCAGCAGCATCATACGGGATACACACAGCACCAGCAATACCATTTTCCAGGTCTTGTTGCACCTGAAAGAACATCACAAAGGAGGCAAGATTTTAAAAAGGCAGCACAAAGAATTTATATTATCTGATATATTTGCCATTCTTAATGTCCTTCAAGCATATCACTAGCTTGACTACTTTTAAGCTAACTGTCACCTTACTGCAAGACTTCTCTATTCTCTGTTTAAAATATAACCTATCAAGTTTACTCTTAAAACCCAAATTTGATTACACGATGGAGTGAATAATAATAGAACTGTAGTGACGAGTATTTTTGTACGGAATGTCCTCCTTACACTTGTAGTAGTAGCTGTTATCATTTAAGGAAAACCATTTTTTATAACTGGAAGGAAAACCATATATATAGCTAAAGGTGCTTCGTTTTTGTACATTAGTGATGATCAAGAACTTCTCCTACATAACTCCAGACTCATCCACGAAAGACAGAGAGGAGGGAATAATGTTTTTCTTGGTTCCTAGCATCAGATGTGCCTAGTATATTTTGGTATGTGTTATGGGCTAATTGTTTACTTCTAGACTTCTGTAGTGAACCCCAGACCATTTGTTGTAATTAAGAGAGCTGATTAGCATACATATTGAACTATGTTTGGAACTTCAAAAGTAGGATTATCATGGGAGTGGACTAATTCTCTTTACTACAAATGATAGCACTTCAATTCTAAGAAAAAAATTATTGCGAAAACCATTTTTTGTTGGTTAGTAACTAACCTGTATGGCAAGGATATGAAAGCCAGTGCCAGATCAATGCTAAAGGCAGAAAACTGGTTGACTTATAGATACACATTACGCTGAAGCTAATAAAGAGAACATCTAGAGTTTCCATTGAAGACAAAGGAATTTGAAACTAGATCAAGATTTCTCTTACTAACCCGAAGTGGTCCTCAAGGGAAGAGATAGTAGGTCTGAGCTCTTCGTGCAAGGTAAACATCTCTTTGCCCATGCAATTAGTTTAGTTTATATTTTGTTGCCAAAACAATATCGATTTACACTTCAGTTACCAGTCATGCAGATACAACGGGCATGTCAGAAAAAAAAAATTGTTAGAGCAGATAAAAGACTAATCTAGTGGAAAGTACAAGCGTCATCATGCTGAAAGTGTTCCCACTGCTTATCCACCGTAAGCTTCCAAAGATGAAGGAAAAAAAATGAATTTATGACTTCTCTTCCTATCTTTTAAGGTAGAGTAAGTTCTGCAGCCAATCTTAATAGCTTGACATAACTTGTTAAACTAAACCAGCCGTTCGCTTAATGGCCAACCCCTTTTTGGGAACTGAACCCAAAATAAAAATGTATGAAGGAACCTAAGCCATTTTCTTCCATGTATTGTTACAACAGCTCTATAAATAAGAACTATTCTATAAATTTTCCTCTTCTTATAGGGGGGCAGGATATCTACTGCAATCAATGCTTTACGAATATTTTATTAAGCCAAACCAGTCTAATTTCTTCCATGTACTGTTACAACTTCAGCAGTGAATAGGAACCACAGACAGCGACCAGATTTTCTGATGATAATATTGGGAGATTGAACAAGTGATAATTATACATGTATTTTGCTAATTTGTCAAAAGGGGAACTGTAAGCCTTGATGTTATAGTGATCACAGCCAAACTAAAAACAGGAATGAAATTAACATACTTAAAAAAATTCCCAAAAAGCATCTAAAAACAAAGTTAAAGCAGAACTCAGAACAGAAACAAGTGCGATACACAAAGGAAGGGTGTGACTTTTAGAAGAGCGAGAGGCATATGGCTTCAGTAAGAGATTCTGTGAGTTCTCTACATGCTTTCATATGCAGTGTTCTCAATGGTAGGAATTACAAGTTCATCATAGTAAACACGCCCTTGAATTCATTTTATCATTTCGATATGAGTAATCTGTCAAATAAAGCAGCAATGAATAGTGAATGAGATGAAAAATCCAATAGGTTTCAATAATTTATCATGCAGAATTATATATCTTTTAGAATTTTATCAATTGAGCTAGGGGACCTAGGTAGAGGAAATAGAGACAATAACAACTCTGTACATTGGAAAAAAAGAAAGTTCCAAATGCAAATTACATCAACAGATCAACCAATTATGCCTCAATTCCAAACTAGTTGTCTTGTCTACATGAAGTAACTACATACACAAATATATAGAGCAAGTATGGCCTATACAGTTGCAGGCAAAGGGAAGACACATTAGATTACACTTCATGTGATATTAGGAAAAGCACAAGTATCTTCATTTGAAAGAAAACTTATACTTCCAAATAAAAAGCCAAAATATCATTAGTCATATTATATGGACGTTGGACTGTATTGAGCGTTTGGTGCTCAGCACTACCAAGTCCCCTTTTCATTTTCTTGATGACTCAAAAGGATTTATCTGCATCACACCAAGATTGTGTTTAACTTCACAAAAGTTTGTAGCATAGTTACCTGAAATTCTTTTGCTAGTGGATTGAGCATTGTTACTAGGCAGCATTCCATTCCATGACTGTGGATGATGGCACCAACATTTAGCAGGAAAAAAAAAAGGAAGAAACTTACAGGTGACATGAGTGATCCTTAACCCTGCTCTTCTTATTGCTTTTATGACGTCAAGTGCTTAAGTGATCAGTGCTATGGCAGGTCGTTGGATGCTGGCCCTCCGTAAAGTAGAATAGTCAATCAAAAAGAAAATAGAGAGTTCGTTTATTAGATCAACTAATATGAGATCATACTCTCCATTCCAAAGGAATCATGCTTCGTCGGAGAAATTGCAGACTACAACACTAATAATCCTGGGTCCGGGCTATACTAGATTATTTAGAGAGAGAGAATAAATTTAAGATGGCAGCAGAGAAATAGTAAGATGATACCGAGGTTAACCTGAGAAATGAATATGCTAAGTTCTCTGAGCTAGACAAAAACAAAGAAAGGACTACAGATAACATAACAATTACACTGTGAAAGAATAATCTAGAATACAACAACATACGTCGTGTAATCCCATAAATGGGGTCTGGAGGGTATTCAACTGTACCCCTACCTTCGAAGGTATATAGGCTGTTTTCAGAATTTCAAATTACATGAATGCAAAACAATTATCCCCCGCTAGAAGAAAAAACCCTTTTCTTCCTATTCAACTGTGAAGTTTAGAAAGCTGAGAATAATGCCAACTTCAATTATCTTCTGAATTATAACCAAAGACAACAATTCAACTTTAACGGTACCTTAGTTCCACCAACTTTTAATTTTGGTAAAACTACAAATTACATGTGATATGTTGATGGTTCCAAGATCCATCAATAATGGAAAGAATTGAAGTACTTACCCATCCTCATTTATGTGATATTACCTTCGTAGCGTATAAAGTGAGGAAAGTAAGACTAAGATGGTTTGAATATGTGAAGAGGAAGTGCTAGGATGCAACAATGAGGAGATGTGATAGATTGACTGTAACAGGAGCTAGGAGAGGTAGAGGTTGGAGAGGTGATTGATAGGACATGACACAACTTCAGCTGATTGAGGACATGACCTTAGATAGTTAGATATGTAGGTCGAGGGATTAGGATAGAAGGTTAGATATGTAAGTCAAAGATAAGGGTAGAAGGTTAAGTAGATAATCAAGTGTTATCGTACTTCTAGTAGTATAATTTATGTGTCACATGGTTTATTTTTCTTCGATGTGTTAATATATGTTGTTACACTTGTTTTGTACATTTGCTATTTTGTCGTCTCTGTTTATTTCTTAATTTCTTGCATCAGTTACATTTCTTTGTAGTGAAGGGTCTATTAGAAACCAACATCTTTACCCAGCAAAGGTAGAAGGAAGGTCTGCGTACACTCTGCCCTCTTCAGACCGTGCCACCTCCCAACAACAACAGGTACCTAGTAACTCTACACCAAGAATAGGATATATCAGAAGAAATCACCTAATATTTTTTTGTCACTACTGGGATTTGATCCTAAGACTTAATGGTTCCCACCTTGACATTTTTAACACAGAAATATAGATATATATGTACAAAGTACTAAGAAATTCAATAAAGATCGAATTTTGAATCCAACATTTCTAATTGTGTAATGGATTAAGCAATCTAAACATGATTAACCTCATAAAAAACAAATCTTGGAATAGAAATTGGGAAATTTTACCAGATTTAAGGCACAAGCAAAACCACCTTTGAGATCAAACAGCAGCTTTCTATATAAAGAAGCATAAGCCAGCAATTTCTTTGGCCAGTGAATATACATAGGTTTGAGATCAAACAACAGCAGTAAACATAGTAGATTATACAATCGCAGAAGCGACACAACATATCAAATGGGGAAATATTACAGCCTATCTCAAAGTCATCAGAGGCCACACTGTGTCATGGGGAAATATTACAGCCTATCTCAAAGTCATCAGAGGCCACACTGTGTCTCCAGCAGCTGGCAACTGTGGCCGAATGAGAGGAACCCGCTTCACAATAGAGAATGCTTCGTTAAGGCGTGCAGCACGGTTTGTGAACTGAGATACATTCTTGTCATCCACAGTTAGTTTGAGCTTCAATGCCTTGGTGTTTTTCTTCATCTTAGATAACCTACGAACCAAAATAACGAAAGCCATAATAGCAGCAGCAGCAGCAGAAAATGTCCACACAGGGCTAACTCTAAAAGCAGCACAATACTTGACAAGATGTATTGGAACCTTCCACCACCACACTAGGCTCTTCTTTTGGTTCCCTGCATCCCTCCTCTGTTCACCTTCACCTTCAACATTTCCATTTTCCTTTTCCTGATTTTCTTCAACAGAAACTTGTTGGAGCTGACTATTTTCTCCAGCACCAAATTCCACAGAAACCGGCCTAAATTCTTCACCATTTTCACTTTTCATCTCTTCAAAAGCCAATTCATTTTTACCCTCACTGCCGGAATCCGACCAGAATTCGCGAGAATTCTTCATGGTAAACTCGTTGTTATCAGAATCGGGCTCAATCCAACTCGGATTATCCGATTTTTCAGAGTCCTCCTCGCTTCCATCCTTAGAAAACGTACTCATATACCTGATTTGAGAGTCTAGAGAAAAGTAATTGGGTTGAATCACACCGATCGTCTCAGATCCAACTTCATCGACACCGTTCGAGTTTCCGGCTGAACCATCCGGAGTTAACGGTTCCGAGTCAGATGCCCGGTTCGAGGGAATCATCTCCCACTCTTGGAACTCACGTGCCTCAACATCCATGGTGCTGATCAAACCCTAAATTACGTAAAAGAGAGATACAGAGGGGGGACAGGTTGGGGGAGAGAAGAAATAAGGCTCTTATCCATTCTCATTGATAAACCTATTTAATTAAATTCAAATTTAATCCGACTCCAATATGACACTATAAAATCCTCATTTTTATTCTATAAAAGTCAATTCAAATAATTTCTTTTAAACAATAAAATTAAAAATAATATATTTTTTTCATCGATAAGGTCATATTTGTTAACATTACTTCTTAACTAGAGATTTCAGGCTCAAACGAGTATCGAAAAACCCATGGTCGAGCCCTTCCCGCAAATGAAATCCTACGTGGACCGAACTCAAAATAATTGAACTCCAGTATAAAAGTAAAAAACTAAAAAAAGAAAAAAATCATTTACTTTCCAATTCATTCCTTTTTTGTCTCGATAAACAAATTGAAAATCAATCCTTACTCTACACTCACTCGATTCTAGTTACTTACTCTACACTCACTCGATTCTAGTTACTTAAAACATGTATAAAACACGAATTCTTAAGAATAAACTAACATTCGATCTATTGAGACTATGATAGTCGAGAAAGAGCATAAGTACCACTCTTCAACAAAGTGTTCACTACTTTTTCGCGAGTTTCCATTTGATCTGATATATATTGGATGAATAGAAATCAAGCAAGCTAGCTCATTTAGAGAAGAGCCATGCCTTTGAAAATGGAACAATGAAAACATCAATCTCCAACAATAGTTCTCACAGACATAAAAAAAAAACTATTACCATCTCAATACAACAAGAAAAAGAAGACTAACAACTATCATGAAGTTAAGAGCTGCAGTATGAGACTCATTTGGCTCAACTTTTTCGACGATGAATCAACTCCCAACCTACTTTTATTAAGTTAATGTTACACAATACATGACACATCCCATCTTTAGATCTCCGAAAATGATTTGACTGTCCTGAACTCGTGACTATCTGGAAGAGGTCCGTTTCCTGGTCTGATAGAGATTATCACTTCCAAACCTGAAGGAGGAGAAAGGGCAACAATGTCAGTTTAAGTATATGCACATCTTAATGGTGAAGTATAGCTTTTAGTATAAGAAACATCACACAGGCTCCAGCCGCATAAATTTGTCTAGATGAGCTCCTAGTTGTTTGGGATTGGGAGGAGGAATCACACCAAAAAATGGACGTTCTAACATCCTAAATTGGCAACACAGTTGTTGGCCGAGCTACTTTTTTTTTAATAACCGAGAAATCCCCCAAGGCATTGGCACATGGTTTGTAACTCGGAGTCGGTGGATAATGCACACGTCTCTCTTTCTTTCTCCACTTAAATACCAACCTACTTTTTCAGCTAGTATTTGGTTTCATTGAAGAGTGAGAAAAATAGCAAATATCATATATAGAGTTGTTTTCATACAAAATGAGCAGGATGTTACCTGCTGCCTTTGCAGCTGTGGCTTCTTGATAGACATCTGTCACAAACAAAATCTCTGATGGATTATCTACACCCAACGACGCTGTAATTTCTGCATAACTTTTTGTTTCTCTCTTGTTGCTACAACGGGAGAAGAAAGATGAATTACTTCAAATGACAAATAGGACCAAAATATGAAACCCGCGGAGAGGTAGTAATTTACCCCACTGTTGTATCAAAAAATCCATAGAGAAATTTTCTCAGGTCTCCGTGTTTTGTGTGACCAAACAAAAGCCTCTGTGCCAATCTGCTGCCACTCGAGTATATGTACACCTGAGAGAAAAAACCAGTTAATCTGACTAGTAGATGGAGCTCATAGACTTCAGCATTACCTCTTTCTGATAATGAAGAAGAGGAAGAAAGCATTTAAACCACACAGGACACTGGAGTATTTCAAGAAGAAATAGAGCTATTGTTTCGATGATCATAATTGTTTTGATTTGCAACAAAATTTGGATACAACTAGTGAACTCTAGCTTACTAAAATGACGAATGCAGTGTACGGAAAAAAGGGACAGATGAAACCTTGACGCCTAAAGCAGTCCATTTCCCAAGAGCTGCAGGTACATCATCAAAAACAAGTCCCTCTAACTCATTGTTTTGGAACCCAGTTTGCCAAATATGTCCCTGAGTATTAGAATATGAAGTAAAGAACAAACTGTAAGCAACTATTAGATGAAACTGTATAACATTTATAACTATTTGAGGGGCCTAGGTGAAATTTCACCACCACTGTCCTCACCTGTAACTCTTTCAAGGCAGTAATCTTGCGGTCAGCTTTAATCATCGCCTCAACATTAGCGACCAAAGCTGCAATTACCTCCATTTTCCCAGCATCATCAGCTGGGATACACACAGCACCAGCAACACCATTTTCCAGGTCTTGTTGCACCTGAAAGAATATCACAAAGGAGGTAAGGTTAAGAATATAATATATATATAAAAAAAAAAGGCAGCACAAAGTATCTGTACTAGAGCATCTTGTGTGTTAATGGACTCAATGTATGAGAAACCACACATCTACACTGCGACCCTGTAATGGACACCCTCAAATTGGATCAGGATTAGCTTCCGCTTTTCCAGAACTCATGCCAGACACCCACCAACAAAACTCTCCTCCCCCCTCTCCCCTCCCCCCGGGGCTTCTTCTCAGCAAGTCACAAACAAAATGACCACTATCTGATATATTTGTCATTTCTTAATGTCCTTTCAAGCATCACTTGACACTTTACACTGGTTTCAGAGAAAGACAAAGCACAGTAAACATAGCTCCAGCAATCAAATTCTGAATAGAACTATGTATGATTGTGTGCAAAGGTCAGAGACATATATGCTAATTAGTGTTTATGAAAAGAACTTCTATCTTGCTATTAGAAAATTCAAATAGGTGGTGCTGATGTAAATTGTAACGGAGGATTAATTTATCCAACACGAAATTCATGAGACCACATGAGCAACTGATCGAATATATAGGAAAAGAAAAGCACATATGAAAGTAGGCCAATTTGGTAATTGAAACAGAAAATATTCCTAAAAAATCAGCATCACGGCATTACCAAGAAGAAATGTAGTGATAGTCTTTTTTCTTTAACTCATATGAATTACGATGCATTAAATACCAAATGTGGACACTTCTAATCCATCCATTAACACGCCAAGGAAAACAAGACAAAATGACTAAATTGTAGATAACACTTCTGCGGGCCATCTGGCAGAACTTATTCAGCAGCTCCAAGGAGGTTGGATGTCATTCCTAGCCTGGCACAACCTTATCCAGATTTGGATTTCTCATCAACTTTTCAGGTTTGTTACAGTTACACCCAAAAGTTCTGTTAAACCTTCTTAATGTTCTCCAAAACAGACATCACCATTACAACATAATAACATCTACCACAATTTTTCAAAGAAAAATGCTCAACTCTTTTGAAAACCTTTTTCACAAAGCTATTTTCTCTGTAAGTTTACTTACTTGAGCGCGTAATAACTTAATATCCTGTTGAGTCTCTGCTGAATCATATGTTGCATCCAAATGTCTCCCAACATTATTACGTGCATAAGGGAATAGAACCTCAGTAACAAATGATATTGGAGTAGTAGTTCCTTCGATATCCAAAACGATGCACCGCTGCAAGAAAGTATATATATCACAATGCAGACAACAATAAGAATTCAATGGAAACACCTACTTTCGATTTAAAGAAAGTAAGAGAATAGTCTAAACTGTTGAGGTGCTTACCCTTGATGGCTTTATGCTGCCATTTGGAGCAAGTGCAGATATTTTTGCATTCTGAATGGGACCATGAGCTGGTGTTGTCCAGTCAATTCCTAATTGATGTAGTTTAATTGCAGCATCAAAGAGGTAGTGGTAACACTCAGACTGGAAGATAGTATGTCAGTTAGAAGAGTGCCGAATGAAACATAAATCTCAGATACATTAAACTAATTAATCTGAAGACTGTTTCCATATGTACATTTTTAAGTAGACTACAAGATGTACATAGAAACTCCTTCAGAGGTCATCCTTAACTTACTAACACAAGTTAAGTTAATCTTGTTAGTTCTAAAATCTGCTACCTAACCATATCAAACCCTCCCCCTCCCCTACTGATATAAGCCATGACACAAACCTGTGTTTTAGCGCTGATCCAAGAATCTCCCCATACATATATACCATGGTTGCGAACCAGCACAGCTGTCGTTTTCGGGTAAGCTTTGATCTGTTCAACATGGAAAAAAAGTTCAATACTTTCATAGAGATGTGAAACTCAAAGGATAGAATCATCAGGCTTGGTGATCATAGCCACAACTCATTAAATTTGCAAGTGGAAACTGTTAGCACAATGTTTGGTGATCATAGCCAAACAAAAAAAGGAATGGAGTTGATGTACTTATAGAAGTTCCAGTACAAGCATCTAAAAACTAAGTAAAGCAGCACTAAAAAAACTAAACAAGTACAGATACACAATGGAAGGGTGTGACTTTTTGAAGAGGGAGACGCATACAGCTTCAGCGAGAGATTCTGTGAGTTCTCTCTCATATGCAGTGTTCTCTATGATAGGAACCACAAGTTCGTCATAGTAACCATGCCCTTGAATTCCTTTTATCATTTCCATATGAGTGATCTGTCAATCAAAGCAACAATGAATAGTGAATAAGATGAAAAATAACAATAGGTTTCAGTAATTTACAATGTGGAATTATATCTTTAAAATATTATCAATTGAGCTAGGGGAATTAGGTGGAGGATATAGAGACAAGAGCAACTCTATACATTGGTAAAAAGGAAGTTTCAAATGCAAATGATATCAAGAGATCAATCACTTATGCCTCAATTCCAAACTAGTTGTGTCGGCTACATGAAGTAACTACATAAATAAATTTATAAAGAAAGTCTCGCCTATACAGATGCAGGCAAAGGGAAGATGCATAAGGCTTACACTTCTATAACCTATGGAAAAGCAAAAGTATCTCTATTTGAAAGAAAATTCTTACTCTCAAATACAAAGACAAAATATCAGTAGTCAGCATTACACGCACTGAATCGAATGTTTGGAGCTCAGCATTACCGAGTCTCTTTTTTCTTGATGACTCAAAAAGATATTATCGGAATCACATCAAGATGTAGTTAACTTCACAAAAATTTGTAGCATGTTTACCCGAAATTCTTTTGCTAGTGGATTGAGCATCGTTACAAGACAGGATTCCATTCCATGACTGTGGATAACAGCACCAGCATTACGCATCAGATATGCCTGAGGAAAAAAAGGAAGAAACTTACAATCAGCGGAGTAGAATAGTCAATCAAAAAGAAAAAGAGAATTTATTTATTTATAGATCAACTAATATGAGATCACACTCTCCATTCCAAAGAAGTCATCCTTTATCTCAGTAACTGCAGTCTACAACACAAAAAACCCTGGGTCCTGGCTGTTACTAGATTATTTAGAGAGACAAAACAAATTCAAAAGATGGCTACAGAGAAATAATAACATGATACCGCGAGATATGAAATATGCTAAGTTTGTTGAGCTAGACAAAAACAAAGAAAGGACTACGGATAACATAACAATTACACTGAGAAAGAACAAACTACAATACAACAACAACATCCCAGTGTAATCTAATCCCACAAGTGAGGTCAGGAGAGAGTAGTCAACCATACCCCTACCTTGGAAGGTAGTAACCTGTTTTCGATATTTCAAAATAGACATGACTGCAAAACAATTATCCGCCCGATAAAAATAACATCTTTTTCTATGCAACTAAGAAGTTTAGACAGCTGAGAATAAACACCAACTTCAATTAGCTTCTGCATTTTAACCAAAAACAACAATTCAACTTCCAGTATGCCTTAGTTCCACAACTTTTAAAATTGGTAAAACTTCAATTTACAATACTACAACAACTATTGTTTCATCATATTATAGAAACCTTTATACCTTCATAAAAAGAGGCGCACAATCAGAACACTTAGGAGGTTTATGAGGGGTAGGTTTAGCCACCGGTGCAGATAAAATAGACCCATCTGATGCCATAATATACATATCCTCATCCACCATCCTTTCCTTTTGCACCCCTATCAAAAAAAAACCCATCAACAAAAAACTCAAACAAAACCCAAAAATTAAAAAGTTGGGTAAGATCGTAAATGGGTTGTTCTCACCAGAAGGAGACATAACGATAAGTTGTTCGGATTTAGGAACGGATTCATCATGTACTTTAATGGTGATGCTTCCGCCGGTGCCGGAAACCCATCCCTGATTGTAGAAATGACGGCAAAGCTCAGCGATTAAGGACTTGGTCTCTTTGACCTTGTCACCTTCCAAATATGCTTGACTGGTAGTCGCCATTTTCAGAGCTCCGTTTGCTGCAGCCATATTTGCTTTATTTTATTTTTTTAATGTAAGAGAGAAGAGAGATGGAATAATTTCTTTTTCGGGATTTTGAGATTAATTAACAAAAAAAATATTCGATTTTTCAATAGTAAAAATACTCCACTTAATAAATTTATTTGAAAAAGACTGCTATCTCGAATTAAATAATCACATACTTAATATATATTATTAAAAATATTTATCATTTCATGAAGTTAGAGTTAATGATCGAAGTTGTATTTGAATATATTTTTTGCAAATAATTTTTAGTTGGTTGGATATATTTTTTCTTTTAAAAAAATGAAAATTAATTAAAATACGAAATATAATTTTAAATAGGGTTAAATTTTATAAGAATAAAAAAAATAGGGTAAATTTGAAAGAAGAGAAAATAAGATTTTGGGTGTTTTTACAAGTTTCAAATACGACCTCAGGTTCGAGTTGATTTTTTATGTTCAAACGCTCATTGTCTAATAAAGTGAAAAAAAATGAAAAATTCTTATACCCGAACAAATTTTAAATTATTAAAGATGTACATATATATCATACTTGATTGGTTCAATACGAGATAAGTTGGAATATCTCATTGAATGGTTAGGGTTCAATCTAATGGAGACGTAATTAAATGAGATAAGTTTCAAAAACATATATAAATTATATTTTTTTATTGAGTTTTATATCTAAATTATTGAGAGTGTGGAATGTTATGTGTCAAGTTTTTTTTCAAATAAGAGAGAAAGTGTACATCACTCGAGATGCGTTTATGTATGAAACATATATTTCAATAGTTTAGATATGAAACTCAAAAGAAGAAAATAGTTTAAGTGTGTTTTTTATACTAATAATAATAGGTGGTTACCAGGGACGGAGCCACCTTGGTACAAGGGGGTTCATCCCTTCGACGGAAAATTATACCATTTATACATGGTTGAAATAATATTTTATGTATTTATAGTAGATGTGAAACCTCCTTCGGCTACTCCGTATGTCTATTTCTATAAATTTTGAACCCCCAAATAAAAATTTTGACTCCACCACTAGTGATTACTATATTACCGTAAATAAATATGATGCAGTGGATAAAATTATTTTTTCTTTAATAACGTTTTAAGCGATATATATTAAATTAATTAATTTTTAATATAAGTATAAAAATAAAAGATAAAAAAATAAGGTGGTGCTGTGTTAGGTGAGAATATATAAAAGGGATATTTTATTATTTTTTTTAAAAAAGCACATTATTTATGTGCCTATATGCATCAGCTCATCCAAATTGCGTGAATTTCCTACAAACGTTTTTCACGGCGTGATTCACATGTGGCACAAGACTTTGTGACATTGTCGGAGAAACCTAACATTCAATCAAGTGCATCATTTTATTATACGTAATATTAATATCGTGAATTCACATATCTTATAAATTTGATTCTGCAAGGGCGGTATTAGAGAATGAAAAAGGTTTATTCACATTACGTTTTAATCTGTTTATGTGATTTTGATTTGATATAAAATTTGAGAAAGTAAAGAAATTTTTTTTAATTTTTTATAATTTTAAATTAAAGATATTTCGGATACACCAAAATGTCATTCAGAGGAATGTTATATAAAAAGTTAGAATTAAAGAACTTTTTAAAGAAAACAAATTAAAATGAATGAATATTAATTACGAATCAAATTAAAAAATGAAAGAAGAAATTTACGGAGAATCTGTAAATATATTATTTCACCAATTTACAAAGTCTTCACCATCAATGAATCATCTTCAAATGATGGCACAAAAGTACACAATGTAAACATTATGAAATGAAGTTAAAATAATTATATGGAATGGACAAACAAAAAGCTTCTTAATTAGCAATTTTATCTCCATTCCATGTTTATATTAGTGTGTATATATATAGTCGCAATTAAAAGATGAAATGTTTACCGAAGTATTAATTAGTTTAATTTTATATTTTTGCGATGATCGCAAAAAACGTTTTTATTCCGTAGTTGTATGGTACATTCATAATGTACCACGCAATCGGAATAAAACGTAATATTTTTAACGACGTTGGCATCTGGTGATTTTGCTGCAGCCACGTCTATAAGGCCGAATCTTCTGCATGCGGGTGCACTGGTAGTAGGACGCGCCACGTCGGTCACAGGGGATGGCGTTCTTCGACATCGCCCTGTAACTAATGTGGTCCCGATTATTGAGGGCCCTACGGGCCGACTCTGTCGGCATCATCATTTCTTCATCAGCAAACAATGTGTCCCCGATACGACCTGTAGTCATCAATTCATCAAGGCCACCACCAGTACTGTGGCCGAGTGAATTGACTACAGGGTCGTTGAAGAAGGAAGAGGAGGAGGAGAACGAGGACTCTGCCACCATGGCGAATGCCAAGGTGGCAAGGAGCATGAAAACGAAGATTGGTCGACTGGCCATCTTGACAAATTGATGTAAGTAATGCGACTCTTGTTGTTTGTTTGTTTAATTATATATTTTTATGAGATTTTTAATTGTTGTTTTTGCCCTTCCTTTAGAATGAAAACATGAGGGGTAAAGGAAGTTGAAAAGGATGGGTGAAATGTGAAAGTAAAATGAAGAAGAAATAAGGTAAAAAAGCTTATTGTGGAGACATGAGAAATTGTTTGTGGTGGAGATTTTTTAGGTTAAAAACTTGTGGTTTGTGGCATTTAAATTTTTTTTGTGACAAAGAGTAATTCACGTATTCACGTACATAAAAAAGAGTAATTATTACTTCTTTAGTCTCATATTTGATGAATATTTTTTATTTTATACCATAGTTAAGAAATTATAATAGATTGATCTATTTTATGATATATTTTGTCTTTTATTCATATTAATTAGCTTTTAGAAAAAGAAATAAACTTTCAAAGGTCATATTAATTATATGAGTAAAATGAAAAAAAATTGATTGATTCTATCCTGATTTAATAAATGATCATGTAATATAGGACAAATAATATTCATCACGAGACGGAGGAAGTACTGATGGAACACCGTAAACTTTTACTAGTGTACTTGTCTAGTCTGTTTTTTAAAATTATTATTTTTTGAATTAAGGAATTATCATATATAACAGTTTTATTTTACAAATCATAGAAGTAAGATCTACATATACCTTATTTTTTTCACATTATATTTGTGAAATTACATTAAATATATTATTTTTATTTCTCTGTTTCATTTTTCCTTTTTCTTGGTTGACATCCAATATTCTATTATTTTTTGCATGTGGAATTATGGATGTAAATTTGGAAACCAACTAATTATTATTTCCTTTTTTACTTTTTTGTCAAACTGTGAAATTAGGAAAACCATGCCAAAGTCTAACATCCCCCATACTTGTCCAACAAAAACAATTAATAAGAATTGATATCTTAAATGATCAGAAATTTAAAAAGTTCATAACATTCTTTTATTTAAAAAAATAACTTTTTTTTTATTTTAAACTAAAAGATAGTAAAGTTAAAAGGATAAAAATATTTAAAAAGATAGTGTAAAATATATTATTTTACCATTCTGATCAATTTTCTAATCGAAAGGATTTTTCGTATAAGATTTGTATAGGGGAAAAAAGAAGGGAAAATTGTATATAATAGCAAACTAATAACCTAAATTAAATGGAATAGCTAGGGTTTGATTTAATTGTGCTCCATAGCAAACATTAGCTAAAATTTGCCAGCGTCTCTCTCCCAGAAATCTCGCTCGCCACTCTCCATTCTCGCTCGCCTCTCTCGCTTTATACACAGAAGTGTATAATTCT
>NC_028643.1:76595167-76684141 GCF_001406875.1 Solanum pennellii | reverse complement strand
TGTATATATTGTGTTTCTGTTTTTGTATAAAGCGAAAGAAAAACATATATCTTCTTGCTATACACTTAATATTGCAGCGAAATAGGCAGTGAATTATACAATTGTGCATTATACAATTGCAGTGAAAATAGGATAGCGAATTATACAATTGCAGCGAAATAGCCCAACAAATTATACAATTTAGGCCAGCGAATTATACACTTGTATATGTATAGCGAATTATACAGTTTTTATGTTTGCTATGGAGCGCAATTATGCAAAGTTTGCTATAGCATACAAATATGAATTTTTTGTTTGCTATATGTGAAAGTTGCCCAAAAAAGAAAGAAGAAGAAGAAGGATGACATGATATTTATTGGGCCAAATTTGATAATACTTAGATTAGCCCATTATACTTGACCCAAACACGAAGAAGGAAAGTTAATCAAGTAGAAATGGGTCATTTTGCGCGAGGCATAATATATAAACGTATTTTTTTAATTTCGCCTTAATTAATATTAATATTCTTAAATTTTGAGTTTGTACTAATAGACACTTAAATTTATATAAAATTGAATAAATGGATATACATGTCTTAAGTAGCATCTTACATGACAATTTATGTTCTACGTGTACATTGACGTCCTATGTATATTGTCACGTAGAATGTGTGTATCTACTTGTTTAATATTATACTAGATTCAGCGTCTACTTATTTACACTCAAAGTTGGAGAACATAGATGTTAATTAAAGTATAGTTAAACGACATATTTATTATATTATCCTTTTGCGCAAATGTTCTTATTTGGAGGTGATGTTAATTTTTGCTCTTAAAATTTAATTTTAATTCTGTGATAATCGTAATATAAACAATGACTCAAATGTCATAAAATATTTCCTACATAACTTATGTTAAACGAAATAAAAGTTTAATTTCAGAAGCATATCTTAAATCCTACATAATTTATGTTGAACACGATAAAAGTTTAGTTTTAGAATCCATAAGTTATATCATTAAAATGCACAAGAACATGATTTTCTTGATATACTAAGAGCCTGTTTGGCTCAGCTTAAAAGCTGGTCAAACTGACTTAAAAGCTGGTTATTGACTTATTTAGCTGTTTGGCAATACTCAAAATAACTTATTTTAAGTTAAAAAAAACTTATTTTAAGCCAAAAGTTAAAAGCTGGGGTAGGGGTGCTTTTTTCGTTTTAGCTTATAGGCTGTTTTAAGTTGACCACATTTTTATCTTTTTGCCCTTAATATTTTTATACAATCTCCAAATTACCCACATAACCCTAACATCTCTTTCTTCTATTTTTCCCTTTTCACGTTTGGCATAGCAACGTCAGCACTTTTATCCAAACGCATATCTGCTTATTTTAAAAATAAGTTTCAGCACTTTCAAAAGTACTTTTTCAAAGCTGCTTTTATTAAGCCCTTCCAAACGGGCCCTAAGAGTGACAAATAAAAATAAAGTATTTTTAGTATACACTGAATAAATAAAAACAAACAGAATTACGAAAAATTAATTTCTTAATGAAAATATCAAAGTCGACCCGACTAAAACGAGACAAAGCTACTAAATCATTGAACGTAACTTTAAAGCATTTCTAAATCAATGTTTTGGGATTTGCTAATTTTTCCCTCCTTTAATTTAACGTAATTTTGAAGATAATCACGATCAATATTTAGGGATTTACAAAGTAGCACACCTTTTTAGTTTCTCGATCATGGTAATTCACTAATTAAGCCTTGTTTATGTCTTTTTGACAGATCTAAGTACCAAATACTCCAACTAATATGTTTCAAGTTTTTAGCGTTAATTTCTTAAATATCGTAAGCTATATCAATATTTTAATACTATCAATATAGTGTACGTAATAATTTTTTTCTCAGTGCCTAATTACTTGTCTATTTTTCTTTTTTTGATTGTATCTAATTATTTATCCATTTTACAAATCAAGAAAGGACAAATTATTTTTATTTATTATATCCTCAATTAATTATTATGAAAAAAATGAATATTCTTGAAAATCTTAAATTTATAATTCAAACACTTTATAATTAATAATAATAAAATGGTAAACTCACTATGTCAATTATTAATTTAAAAATTAATTAGGAACTTAGGGAGTAATAACCAAGTTAGTAGTAGAAATCTAATCAAGTAACTTCAATGTGATATATAAATTACAAATTGTATATATTTATTTATTCATTAACATCATTTAAGTTAAAGTGATACTTATTTTTAAACAAAGGAAATAACAACTTTTGGGTGTGATATAGGGATAAAAAAGTAATTTTTTCTTACTCCTATTACGATAAATTAATTTTTATATAATTTTCAATAATTAAGTGAATATTTAAGAAATTTACTCAAAGGTAAGTGAATAAAATTTCTTCTTTGAATGCTAATAAATTACGAGTATACTTCTCTTTCAAAGATATGTTCAAGTTAAAAACAAAGACTAATATGAAAAGAATGATCAGATTAATATGTTAATTAGGAAAAGGGTAAATAAGAGGAAAATTAGAGTATACTTTCATATATTAAAAGTTCACGTAACACATAAAATTATACAAAAGATAACAATTAACACCCCAATACAACTGTAATTCAAGTAATCAAAATTAACTAATTTAACACAAAAAAAGAAAGAAGAAAACCAAATTAAGTAATAAGTATAATTAATTTCTATGTTAAATTATTAATCCCAAAATTAGAGTAAAAAAGAGTGATATTGTTGACATAGAGGGAGTAATTGATGCTTTCTCTGCTGATGATTCGGAATTGAGTGGTGAATTAGCTGGTGAATCAATGTCCGCCGGAATATTATCGCCGTCGGTGGCCGGCGCAATACTTTCCGGCGGGGAATCCGTTCCCGATCGCGGCGGCGTACTTGATGATGGGGAAGATGAAATTGGGGAAGATGAAATTGGAGAAGATTCGTTGGATGATTTCGCTGTTGTCGGTGAAATGGAAGGTGAGGGTTCATCATGAGACGATGTTGGAGATAGGCTTGAGCTAGGGTTTGGGGATATTTTCGAAGTTATTGGTGTTGGAGCGGTTTCGGGTGTATTAGAAATCGGGTTTAGGTGTGAGCGAGGACTGGAAGGAACATGTGAGGGTGCAGGTGTTGGCTCCGCTTTTGCGGGTGCATGGGCTTTTGGGGTTGAGTGAGAACCAGGCGCAGGAGATGGCTCGGATGGAGCCTTTCTTGGTGCATGGGTGATAGAAGGAGGGTTTGAAATAGTACCCCGAGGGACACTTGATGATTTTGGTGTTGGAGCCTTTACGGGTGCATGAGCTTTTGGAGATGAGTCAGATGGAGCTTTACCGGGTGCATGAGCCGTAGAAGGTGGGTGTGAACTAGTACCCCGAGGAACATTTGATGATACTGGTGTTGGAGCCTTTATGGGTGCATCGGTAGAACGATCAGGTGCATGAGCGGTAGAAGGTGGGTGTGAACTAGTACCTCGAGGAACATTGGATATCGGTGTAGGTGCTTCTACAGGTGCATGAGCTTTTGGAGATGAGTGAGGACCATTAGGTGCATGTGATGATCCGGATGGAGCTTTTACAGGTGCATAAGCGGTAGAAGGTGGGTGTGAACTAGTACCTCGAGGAACATTGGATATAGGTGTAGGTGCTTCTACAGGTGCATGAGCTTTGGGAGATGAGTGTGAACCATCAGGTGCATGAGATGACTCGGATGGAGCTTTTCCGGGTGCATGAGCCGTAGAAGGTGGTTGTGAACTAGTAACTCGAGGAACATTGGATATCGGTGTTGGTGCTTCTATAGGTGCATGAGCTTTTGGAGATGAGTGAGATCCATCAGGCGCATGTGATGACTCGGATGGAGCTTTTCTTGGTGCATGAGCCGTAGAAGGCGGTTGTGAACTAGTACCTCGAGGAACGTTGGATATCGGTGTTGGTGCTTCTACAGGTGCATGAGCTTTTGGAGATGAGTGAGAACCATCAGGTGCATGAGATGACTCGGATGGAGCTTTTCCTGGTGCATGAGTCGTAGAAGGTGGTTGTGAACTAGTACCTCGAGGAACACTGGATATCGCTGTTGGTGCTTCTATAGGTGCATGAGCTTTTGGAGATGAGTGAGAACCATCAGGTGCATGTGATGACTCGGATGGAGCTTTTCCTGGTGCATGATCGGTAGAAGGTGGGTGTGAACTAGTACCTCGAGGAACATTGGATATCGGTGTTGGTGCTTTTACAGGTGCATGAGCTTTTGGAGATGATGAGTGAGAACCATCAGGTGCATGTGATGACTCGGATGGAGCTTTTCCTGGTGCCTGAGCCATAGAAGGTGGGTGTGAACTAGTACCTCGAGGAACATTAGATATCGGTGTTGGTGCTTCTGTAGGTGCATGAACTTTTGGAGATGAGTGAGAACCATCAGGTGCATGTGATGACCCGGATGGAGTTTCTCCTGGTGCATGTGCCATAGGAGAAAAACCAGTACCTCGAGGCACATATGATACTGGAGTTGGCGCCTCAACAGGTTCTTGAGCAGTTGGAGATGAGTGGGAACTAGCGGGCACAGCTGACGCCCCAGTTGGAGCTTTTCCAGGTCCACGAGCTGTCAAAAGAATAGGGTTGATATAAGTAATGTTCATGTGAGTGCTATTTGGATAAATATAAGCGAATTTGTTTCAGGATCGAACAAAGCCTTGATATATTGTAAATTGACATTTAGTCATTTCTCATAGAAGGCCTAAATTTGTAAAATTGAAAGAAGTATATAAACGATCTAGCTAACGGAAGGTGAGTGGGAACCAATACCTCGATCCACATTTGATGATGCCGGTGTTGGCGCCTTACCAGGAGCATGAACTGTTGGAGATTGGTGAGAACCAGCAGGACCTGGCGATGCCCCGGTTGGAGACTTTGCTGGTGCATGAGCTGCTGGAGATAGGTGTGTACTTGGACTTGGAGACACATGTGATAATGCAGGTGTTTGAGCCTTTTCGGGTGCATGTGTTGTCGGAGATAAGTGGGATCCAGTAGGGGCAAGTGACGCACCAGTTGGAGCCTTTCCTGGTGCATGAGTTTCAGGAGATAGTTGTGAACCACTACTCAAAGGCACATTAGCTGATGTTGGTGATAGAGCCGTTGGAGCTAAATGTGAACCAGAAGGCACATGGAATGATGACGGTGTTGGAGCCTTTATAGGAGATCGATGTGTACTAGCACTTGGAACCCCATGAGATGATTCTAGTGTTGGAGCCATCCCTGGTGCACGTATTGTTTGAGGTGGATCGGAAATAATACCTCGAGGCACATCCACTAGTGTTGGCGCCATTCCAGGTGCGTGGCCCATACTAGATGAGTGAGAACCTGTAGGGGCAGGTGACAACCCGAATACTGGATCCTTTTCGGGTGCACTAGATACTGGAGATAAGTGAGAACTACTAGGACCAGGCGAGGCCAACGTTGGAGCCACACCTGGTGAATGACTCATCTGAGGTGAGTCTGAACTAGTACCCCGAGGAACATGCACCGTTATAGGGCCAGGTGATGATACCCCAATCGGCACCTTTCCAGGTGCATCTGCCTTCGGAGATAAGTGAGAACCAACCGGAGCAAGTGATGGTACCGGAGTAGAAGGAGGCAGCACCATACCAGCAACAACAATAACAAACTTTTGTCCTTCTTTACACTTATCCTTATTACCACTAACAAAATAAAAACTACCTGAACGATCAAATTCGAAAACAGAGTTTTCATCTTCCATTTTCTTGATCGGATGTTCTATATTGCACTTGTCATAATCATCTTCATTTACCTCCAACACCAGATCTGATCCTTTCTTATTCTTAAACACTGTGACACACGTACGAAGAAAACGAACAATTACAAAGATCAATCCATAAAATCTTGTCATTACAAACAAATTCAACAGATTAACATAGGATGATGATACTTACAAAGAGTGTCATTAACTTGAATTCTCATTAGTTGAGACCATTGATCGAACGATTCAAGAGGATTAGCAATCCAATCATCTACGCCACCAAGTTCGAATTGATAAGCATTCGATGAGCTAGACCAAAAAAATAGCAGTAGGACTAATACTGGAACATGTCTCTGTAGAGCCATGGGAAGTTTGAAACTTTCTTCTCTTACAAAATGTGCAAGAGATTTTCTTACTATGATAGTTTAATAACTGTAAAGATACAGAAAATGTCACAAAATCACAAGGGGGACAAATGAAATGGACAAGAAACTGAAATTACTGAAGTGAGAGGAAAATGAAACTGAAATGAAGGTTTCAGGGTAAATATGTTGTTATATATAGTTTATATGAAATTGACTGTATGTGTTTGATATCAAGCACATGGATAAAGGTAACGTACTAATGGCATAAGGAAATTTAATTTAATTTAATTAAGGTTGATTGTTAGCTTTTACTTTAATATTACTATGGCCAAATTTTGATTTTTTATACAATGGCCCCAACTTGGAGAACAGTTTCACGTACACACCACCCTCTCCAGATTCAGTTCGTGGTATTACATTGGGTTTGTTGTCGTTGGCCCCAACATGGATCATTATAAGCTCCAGGATGTAATATAAAATTGAGGAAGGAATTGGCAAAAAGCCCACCAACAAAAGCTACAATCACACTGTCATTTTTTTCTCTTTTATTGAATTGTAAGGAGGAGAGTGTTTCAACAAGTTGTAATTTGTTTCATAGCAAGGAGTTCAGAGTCTAGGCGATCCTCCTGTTTTCGCGGTAGCACCACGGTAGTCATATACTCCAACGCCTCGCTTTTTACCAAGCCTACCAGCATCAACATACTGCACAAGGAGAGGGCATGGGGCATATTTATCGTCCCCTAGACCGGCTTGAAGAACTTTCATGATTGACAAGCATACATCCAGTCCGATAAAATCTGCAAGTTCAAGAGGACCCATAGGGTGGTTGGTTCCTAGTTTCATTCCTGTATCAATATCTTCTTTTGTTGCAACTCCGGTGTACAGTGTATGAAAGGCTTCGTTTATCATTGGCATCAAAATTCGGTTTACTATGAAGCCAGAGTAATCCTGAGAGCAGATGACTGTCTTACCAAACCTGCAAAGATAAATCAGAAATTAGTTACAGAGGATAAGAAACTATTCTTTTTCTTTAGCAAGCAGAGGATAAGGGACTATTCTTTTGCCTGTATTTTAATCCATTTCATATATCGGAAATAAGAGATACTGTATAAGCTTTGTCCATGTTGCTTATGAAGTGTAAAAGAAAAAACGTTTATGTAGACATATTATAGATAACAAACAATCTCACATCTTGAGACAGGGACATAATGAAGACCACTTTCTCATTGTTCGGTTGCATCTATCAACAAAACATTAAACAGGGATACATAATGAGCCTTTGCAGCTAGGATGAGAGATTGTGTTTGGGGGCGGTGAAGCTTTGGGAAATGTTATATCCATAAGACATGTAGATTATAAATGACTGTCGTATCTGAAAGCGTAAACATTCAAGGCAGAATTTTTTTAAAAAAAAAGAAGTGTTGACGAGACATGCATATAAAGGTAAATACTAGTTGCAGAGTTTTCTTATCAGTCACCTCTCTGCCAGGCATTTAGTGGCAGAATATGTGTCTTCTGATGTATCTGCACCCCGAATAATTTCAACCAGCTTCATAATCGGCGGAGGATTCATAAAGTGCATGCCGATCACCTGCCCATGAAGACATAACATAAACAAAAAAGGAAGAGAAGATATATGAGCAATGAATAGAGACTCTAAGCACTTGATGGGTTTGTGTAACTAAAGTTTACTTTAAAAAGGCACAGAGATAGATAGACAGCACACTGGGGAGGGAAAATGACTACAAGTGCCTGATTCATTGTCAGCTTGTGCTGATCATTTGCTATTCATTAATAAGTACCAAAAATATAATAAATGAGTATAACTTCAAGAAAACAAAATAAACATATACGAGACACTTCATATACACACAGAAAGAAAGAAGAAAAGACTTTTTTTTTGGCCAGAAATGAGCACAATACTCCATTACCGGTGTTTTCAGGAACAAAAGACTATCGAAATGAATTGAACAGTGCATTCTACATAATATACAAGAAAAAGCAGCAAGCATAAGTCTGTTCTATCTCTGACTTAAACTCGTAACTTCTTTATGAGCAAATCAATCCTCCTTCAAATCATCACTTTGAGATACGTGGTTCCCTATCAGTTATTCATAACAACGACATTCCAATATTGCTTTTTAGCAGCCATTTAAAAGTTCTTTTAGTCCCTTGTCTTCTGATTAGCAGTGAGATGCCTTACACCTTCAATCTTACCAACCACTTCATTGACCCGATGAAAGATAATTCCCTCACCTTACCAATACTATAATATTCTATATGTTGTTCCTGAGAAATACAGACAATCTCATCATAAAGTTAATCAATGTGTGTTTTTACAGGTGATGATGACTACTAAAGATGGGACATACACACTAGTGCAACCATAATACAACCACAAGAAATTCTACCAGCTCGGGCACGAGTGCCTAGATATTGAGATTCCACAAGTCTAAAAGGACAGACATCAAGATATAGATGAATTTCACACATCTTCCTTCTGAATGATTCAAAAAAGGAAGTGAGCAAGATAGTTATGCAATTGTTTGAATGTTGGCATTTTCCTGAACTTCAACACACATATTTGCATATGAACAAAGTTATTCTGTTTTCAATAAGTTCCATATAACATCGTTCAGTCTACAACCAATCAACAGCCAAGTAAAGCAAACCTGAGAGGGTCGGCTCGTTGCAGATGCTAGACGAGTAATGGAAATAGAGCTTGTATTAGAAGCCAAAATAGCAGAACTCTTTACAATCTTATCCAAGTTAGCAAATAAAGATTTCTTCACTTGTTCAGACTCCACAATAGCCTCAACAACAATATCAACTGAATGTAAATCTTCCAAGCGCGATGAATAACGAAGACGCTTCACAGCATCAACACTCGTTGCCTGTTTCATCAATGAGATCATCAAACACATGAACTCATCACAGTTCACATTTCTTATAAATAACTCCCAAATTAACCCTAAACAACACCTTCATAGAGTAAGAAGTACAACTTTGAGAATCAAACCAGCTTTTTTTCACAAGATTTTTTCAAACCTTCCCAAAATTTGTGATGAATCAATTCTGACTTTATATTCCAGAACTCCAAAACGTAAAATTCAAAGCAAGCAAAATCTTATTAAAAACGTAAAATTCAAAGCAAGCAATTTACAAAAGCTTTCAGCTCAAACGAAAGGAGTAATAATACCTGAGAGATTTGTCCTTTGGTGAGGAGGCGTTGAATATTATTGGAAATAGATTTTTGAGCTTTAGTAAGAGCTTCAGAATCCAAATCGTAAAGCCAAACATCGACGCTGTTTACGGCGGCGAGTAGAGCAATTCCGGCACCCATTTGGCCGGCGCCAACAACTCCGATCCTTGTAATATCGCCCATGCCTAAAAAAAGTAACTCAGATTATCACCAAAAAGCTACTTAAATAGAGAATAATATTGAAAATTCTAAAAAATTACCAAACATTCACCTATTGCTTTAAAATACTCTTTCTATGGTTCAAAATATTTTTATCATTCATTTTTTGTTTAAAATTGACTTATTTAACAGTTTTATATTTAAACTATTTAAATATTTTTTAAAATATGTGGCGCTCAACTATTTGTTATAATGTAACTTATTATAATTTATAAATCAATACACTACCCATCCATTACTAATTAAACCTTTCAAATTAATAAATCACTCACATTATTAATGCAACAATAGAAAAGCTACTGCCAATTGAGTGTTTTAAAAAATTTGAGACGAAAATATCTATAAAAGTAAATTATCATACATCCAAGTGTCTAAATAAAAACTACCGATAAACTTAAAAGTTTGACTATGTTATCTTAATTATTCTTACGTCTCAATTATGTAATGTTACTTCATAGGTAACCTTTTTTCAAAATAATATATTAAAAGTTTTATAATAAATCATAAATATTTGTAAAATTATATTTTAAAAAAAGTGCATGAATTAAGTCGGGATGTATTACTTTTTTACCTTTAATCATAAATTTCTAATTCAATCTTGAAAGAGAATCAAATTGAAAGTGTCCTCCTAAATAAGCGGCTCAACATAAATTTAATTGGGGCTTCGATTCGGACTCGAATAATTTTGGATGTCATTTTCATTAATCTATAATTTCATCGTGTTTTAGTAGTGTTTATGATGATTTTGATATTATAGTTGAATTATTAATTGGGTGGGATTTAGTTAGTAATGGGTGGGTAGTGAGTTGGTTTATAAATAATACAAATAAATTAAATTATAACTAATAGTTGAACATCAAGTATTTTATAAATATTTAAATAGTTTAAATTTAAAATTATTAAATAAATGGTCAATTTTAAACTCAAAGGTGGATGACAAAGATATTTTGGAGTCTGGATGAAAAAGACATTTTGGAGCAAATAGGTGGATGAAGGATAATTTTGTACCATTTTCAATATTCTAAGGATATTTTAGATCTTTTTCCGTATTTTAAATATGTTAAGTACAAAGTAGAGTCATTTTCTTATATAATGACAAAAAAAAAGGCAAAAATAATACATAAAAAAGAATTATCCTACTTGGGGTGCACACCAAATATATACAGTACTACTTTTTTTTTTTTTGTGGATAAATAAGATTTTCTATTTTATATTAGGAATAAATTGAGGATGGTTAAAATTTGATTTCCTTCTATTTTATGATTTATAGTAATAATAGAATAACTGTAGAATATTTTATTTCCTTCCAAGTATAGATTTTATATTAATTACATAAATTTAGTTTAAGTATATTATTTATAAGAAAAAATATATATTTTCTTTATTGTTTTCTCTTTAATTGCTTATAAATAGTGATATATTTTTTATTTAACAATTCTAAAATTAATGCGATAAGTTATCATTTCATCTCTCTTTAATTTTCTTTTTAATTTCTTCGATTTCATTACAAGTGTGGACTATTTCTAGCTCCTTTTTCTAAAAATAATCTTTTATTTATTCTACTATAGGTAAGTCACTAACAAAAAATATGATATGAAATAAATAAAAAAAATGATAATCTTTTATTTATTCTACTATATAGGTAAGTCACTAACAAAAAATATGATCTGAAAACAAATAGAAAAAAAATGAACATTGATAATCTAGAATATAGATTAGGTATCTTATAAGAACAAATTAAGATAAGTCATTCATATTACTTTATTATTCATTTATTCAGTCATTTTTTATTTATTTTTAGATAAATCATTAATATGACATTTAGACTAGATAATTTTTTGAAAATAAGGTAATAGAACATATCTATTATTCATCCAAAAATATTTAAAATTTTCATTACTTAAATTTTATATTTACCTCCAACAATCAAATAAAATATGAATAAATTCTCCTCCTCTTTTATCTTTTAAGACAAAGGAAAATAGCAATTTATATAAGTTGAATGTGACGAGAATCATATAGTTCGAGAGCTAAATTGAGTTTTAAGGTTCGATTAATTAAAGTTTTACTTTTGAAATAATGTGAAATTATAAAAATTTTAACGTTTTCTTTTAGATATAATACATAAAATTATTATTTAATTTGATTATCTGATATTTATTTATATTATCTAAATTTAATGGTACATAAGTAGACGGTTAAATTCATATAAAGTTAAGCAAATAGATATAGACGTTTTATGTAGGCTATAACATTATACAAGTCAGATGTCATGTAGGACGTGAATCGTCACACATAAAATACCATTTAAGACACGAATTGTCACTCATAAGATATCACGTAGAACACGATATATCATATAGAAGATTTGTGTTTACTCATTCAATTTTTCAAGCGTTTATTCGTTTGAACCCAAAATTAGTGAATATTTTAATTTTTCAAAATAGGAATTAAACTCCCGCCAACTTGAGTTCTTTTTCCGCGCCAAAATCCCCTGCTTAAAGCTCCGTCTTCTTCACCGAACGAAAAAACCAGAGAAAAAATGGATGCCATGAATCGCTCATCAGCAATATCTCGGACTTTCCGTTTTCCTAAAACTCAAAGAAGAAACCAGAAGAGTGATTGCAAACGAAGAAGGTAAATACGAAGTGTCTCCAATCAAATATATAGACCTTCCGAGAGAAATCATGGTAGAAATTTTTCCAAAAAATTGCCAATCAAGTGTCGCCTTAAAATGGTTTGTACAAGTTTTTACATATATTCTCTGACCCTTTATTTGTGTTAATGTATCGCTGTAGATCCCCTTTTCCCTACATCTTATTTTCGAATTATCACTCCGTGTATTCAATTCTTAAGCTAAAAGCAGATTAGGATTATAATTCTTGCTCTAAAATCAATCACATTGTGTTGAGCAATGAATTTCACCTCCCTGAGCTAATGGTGAAAGTGGTTAATGGCGAAACTATTCAACTTGATTCAGCACTTATTGGATCGTGTGATGGACTCATTAGTATATAAGTCGGTTTCTCTAGGCATTCAGATCAATTTATCTATAATCCGCTTTTGGATGAGTATGTTAAGATTAATATGCATATAGGATCATGATGTCATTTATGGATTTTGTTCTAGTCAAGCCTCTCGACAGTATAAAGTATTGAGATCGGTACAGTATTGTGAAGTAAGTGAACTAGAGGTTTACACTCTTTGGAGTTGTTGAAAATTGGAGAATTTTGGGAGAAGGTCCATTTCCTATTCCTCACCGGGGATCATTTGGCGATGTCATTGTTAATGGTGATCTTCATTGGATTAAGGATCATTATGCTTCTGCTATGGTCAGCATTTACTCCTTCGATATTGAGACAGAAAAGTTGAAGCATTAACCAACTCCGTCTGGTTTGACAACTATAACCTGGTTCTTGAGACTCGCAAAGGTAGTCTGATAGTTGTAAGAGGGAGCGAGCATCTTGATATATGGAGGATGAAGGAGTATGGAATTTCCGAATCTTAGGTTAGAACAACGAATTTCCATGAACAGTATTGCTCGTCCTGGTATTTGTAATCCGACATAAAAACCAATCATATTATGGAATGATGGAGAAATCTTAACAGTCGCATAGAAGAGTTCAAGTCTTACACAACCCAAAAGATGAGTTTTTAAGGAAGGTTATTGTTTAGCGTGGTAGTGCTGTAGTTACTACATACATTCCCAGCTTTTACTCACTCAAGACTGTCGTGGGTGACTCGTTAGAGATCTCAAAGGTCTATCATTTGAGATAGTTTAGTATTTATTTTGTGCAGTTACTGTCAAGTTACTATTTTGTTTTGCATCTATATTTCTTGTATAGTTTACTTTAACGCGTGATGACTTCCTACTGTTTTGTGGATACTATCTTGTTTGACAGCAATTCCGCTGCTCCATTAGTATTTGTCCAGTTTCACGTTGACAATTTACTTGCATTGAATCATCTCCAGAGCTGAAATTCTTTTATTCATCCCATTTATCATCATGTCTATTTTTATGATTCCAACGAAGGAACAAAATATTGGCTTGTTACTCAAGTACAATTACTCTGAAGAAGTGCATACTGATGCGTACTTTTGGTGTATCTTTTGATAGTGTCTATCGTCTAGTCAGATTGAGATATGAATTCTGTGCATTTGTGTACTATATTTTGGTCTAAAGAATGATTTTCACAATGTGGAGTTCATTTGTAGCAGCCTGTTCTGCATTGGTGCTAAATTTCCTCCTTTGGGTTGCCTAATGATGAACAATCCGAATTCAGTGCATTCGTGTACTAAACTCTTATCTCATGTAGTATTTTCGCGACGGGGAGTACATTTGTGGCAGCCTGTTCTTGCAACATTCTGACATTTTCCAATGCAAAATAGTCCAAAATGAAACCTCCCATAGCCATTTTCCCCTTCAATATCAATAAGAGTTGTTTTCCACTGCAACTTGCTTGTCAGCAGCAAAAAGAGAGTCTATCCTATGCCAGTGAAGTAGTAATATATAATGCACTTACAAAGTAAAGATAGACTTGATAACTCACTTGTCTAGAGTATTAGTTACGTTGTTTTTTACTCTCCAAAAATACTAATGCACTCGTATTATTATCGTCTTGGTAAAGGGAAAAGGATATTTTAGAACAAATTAATAGATTTTCGAATTCATCTTCCCTAGTAGATTTAGGTTTATCTCTGAGGTCCATTAAATGTTCGACTAGTAGCACTCTATCAGCTAGGTTATATTACTAGCTAGTATGAAACGTACCGAGTTCAACATAATCAAGTAACTTTAGTTTAAATTTTGCATTTAGTGAGTTGTTCATCGAATATATATATATAATCATATTTCATAAAATTTAAACTCACTCTTGAATTTACTTCCCTCATCTATAATATTTTCTCCACTTAAAAAAAACACTTAGTTTTACTCCAAACGGAGTTTAAGAAAAAGAAAGAAAATTTTTTAATTTTATAATTTTAAATTAAAATTATGTTAAAATGCCCTTTAATCTTGTAACTTTAAACATGCTACATATAAAACCAAAATTAAAATATTGTAAACAAAAAAAATGAATCAATTCTTTTTGAAGCTGATTAAAAAGAAATTTGCGTCCTTTTTTTTAAACAAGGGAATAAAACATTTTCACTTTTTTGAATAATACAATACAATAAAATAGTTTACTTCTATTTTTGGTGAAAACCAACAATTGTTCAATTTGATTGGACAATTGCCACTTTTTTACTTGGCATAATACATATATTGGACTTTAAACTTGGATTCAAATTTTAATTTTGACCTCCAACTTTCGTAATGCACAAACAAACACTTTAACTATCCAACTTTTAAATAAATAAACACATGCGTCCTACATGACACAATACACGTAGGACACCACGTAGGACAAAAAATGACATGTAGGATGACATATAGGACATATGTGTCTATTTGTTCAACTTTATACAAGTTTAAGTGTCTATTTGTGCACATCCACACATCCAAAGTTGAAGGGCATAAATATAATTTGAAGCCAAGTTAAAAGGAATATATATGCATTATGCCTTTTTACTTTGTATCTACAGAAAGGAAAAGCTTGCTAATAAAGTTTTGATCATGTTATCATAATCAGTATTCCTAAAATTCACCAAAAATAATCTAAACCCTATGGGTCCTTCCCAAAAGATTGTTTGAAACAAGAGTAGGGGTCATCATCAATCTTTGCTTAAAATTAGAGGTGTCAAATAGACGAGTTGAATTAAATTTGAATGAATTTTGTGATTGATTAATATGAAAAGTAACTTACTCTGGCTAAATCATGAGCTAAAATGTAAATCGTAACTTAACTTGTCTAATTCTTATTAAGTTTTAAATTATTTTATTTACTTTTTTCANATATATATATTTATATTGTTACGTAATAAGAAAGAATTGATGGGTATGGGAAGTAAAAAGTTAAAACTTAATATAGTAATATTCAAGTTAAGTAAATATTATTTAAACGCTTGAATTACGACTTGTTTTAATTGAGCGTACGAATATGATAAAAGTATTTCTATCGAACAAGTTTAATTTTTGATCTTATGTGTATACTTTTTGAAATAAAAATTTATGTGTCTGTTATATTAAAATGTAGATAAGTTCATATTTTTAAAATATGACATCTTTTTAAATTATTTATATATAGCCTCAATAAGCTGTAAAATTTCAAATTGTACCATGAACATGATGTGTATAACTAATAAATTGAGCTCATATATTTATATATTTTATGTTTTAACTTAATTAAAAATACAATATAGATTTATTAGGGATGTAGATGTCATTACTTCCTCCATCAATAAGTGTCATCTTAGCAAAATTCATATCTATTACAAAGATACATGGAATGCTATATAGTTTCATAAGTGGTGGAGATGTCATTACTCTTATGCGTTAATTAAGTTGACATATTTACATATTCGTCATTAACTTAACTATCTAATTAGTAGATGTTTTTGAAAATACCATATAGCTTTAGAAAATGTCATTACTCCCTCATTTTAGCAAAAAATCACGTCTATTATGAAGATTGAATATAATATAATTTTAGAACGGGTGTCGATGTCATTACTCTCTTCGTTAATAAGTGTCTATCTTAAAAAAAATCATGTCCATTAAGTAGATTCTTTCACTCGTTCTGTCGTCTCATTTCAGCTTTCAACCGCATTTCCACCACGATTTTTCTTCAAACGAGAAGTTTGGCTAGCCGTTCACTCACTCTCGATGGTCTGCCATTTAGTTCTTCGTTGTAGCAGAGCGAAGTAAAACGATATAAGCGAAAAATATGGTAGTACTAACTTTTAGCTTCAACTATTTTATCAAGAAAATACTTGCTTTGAAACTATTATTATTAGGCCAAAAAGCTAAAGAAATAAGTGTGTTTGGTTCAGAGCATGTTTGGATGGGTTTAAAAGCTGGTCAAACTGATTTAAAAGTCAGTTATTGACTTATTAGAGTATTTGACAATTATCAAATGACTTATTTTAAGCCAAAAGCTAAAAGTTAGGTGAGGGATGTTTTTTTTTTCAACTTAAAAGTCATTTTATTTGACCAAGTATATTACCTTTTTGCCCTTAATTTTTTTTATTTATTATTATTTATTTATTATTATTATTATTTTATTTTTATTATTTTTTAAATTATTAGTATTGATTATTATTATTATTATTATTATTATTGTTGTTGTTGTTGTTGTTGTTATTATTATTTTACTATTTTTATTATTATTATATATTATTATTATATATTATTATTATTATTATTATTTATAAATAATTTGTTATGATAAAGAAATATGTGAACGATAGGAAATATTATTACTTATAGATTTAAAATATAAATTAATTCTGTTTTAAGTATAAAAACCTTGAATTAATCAACTTTCTATCATGTTAACAGCTTTAAGGATATTTCAGACATTTTAATTAAAATTACCAACACTTATTTGTCAATCACATGTAACTTTTTTTTCAACTTCAATACTTTCGTCCAAACAAATAACTATTTATTCTAAAAATAAGTTTCACCACTTTTAAAAATACTTTTTAAAAATTACTTTTTTTTAAGTCAATCCAAGCGAGTTATCTTCGCACTTGACACTTAGGGCTCTCATCCGAATCACCTGCTATTTCCCGTGACTTCCGCATGCCTCGCCGCTCTATGTCACCGGCTATTTCCGGTCTTTTGACCTCCCATTAATGCTCCTACTTAATTAATAATTACGTATTTCTAATAATCTCTATTTTGTTTTATACGAGTTAGATTGATTTTTAGTATGAAATTTAATTAAAAAAATATTTTTAAATTTTGTTTTTAGAATAAGCTATAGATATTTATGTAATGATAAATCATTTATTTAAGGATAAAGTGTGTTTTTGATTTTTAATTACTTGTCCAAAACATATTAAGAAAACAATTTATAGACATAAGTGAGTTATAATTTTATCCATATTAATTACGAAGTGGATAAATTAAAAAATTCAGATTTTCAAAAATTTCATACATTTTCTAAAGTAACTAATTAAAGATATGATAGGTAATAATATTTATCCTTTCTTGATTTGTCAATGGACAAGTTAAAAAAGAAAATTGACAAGTAATTAAGAACAAATAGAGTATATTTTAAAATTAAATTATTACCAAATATAAAAATATGCCATTCTTTTTTTCACAGACTAAAAAGAAAGCACATCATATAAACGGTAAATAGGGTTATAAGGCTATATAAATACTATTCTCCGCAAAAAAGAATTATAAGTAGCATTTTAATTTATATTAAATATGTTATTATTGTAATAATATCGTCAAACTGAATTATAAGAAACGTCTTGAATATGTATATTTAAAATAGGAAATAAGTTAATATTTGATACACCTATATAATTTATAAAAAGAAAAAAATATTAGGCAAAACTCAACCTAGTTTATTTAATATTGCCAATCCATAGTATTGACTCCACAACTGTCCTTTTCTTTCTTTTGAGCTGTAACATATAATGTATCTGACCATATTCACATTTAATATAATTGTATAATATATGATGTTATATTGGTCTTATTATAATGTATAATATAATATGTACTTATATGAGCGTTATTCTTTGTTATTGCATCACGTACTACGACATTTGTTGAAAAAAAATAATGACATTTATGTATGAAGATAGAAAAAAAAAAAGAACATGAAATGTACTTGAAAGTCCATGAAATTATTTTTTTATTCAATATTGGCAACTTAAGTTAGGTTTGAAATTTTTTATAATAATTTAATGTATGTGTACTGTCACGTTTCAAAAGTCCAAAGTGTTCATCGAGTTTCTTCTAGGCAATCTATCTATAGGAATAATTGCAAGTAGACTAGTAAAGGTACGTTTGGTACTTTTTAATTTTTCTTTTACTATAATATATGACAATTCGATGCTCTAAGTTGCTAGAAAAGAAGAGGAAAAAGAAGGGGGTGGGGGTTCGGGGCGGAAAATAAATTTATTTTATCAGCAAAATATATAGATATTTTATTTGAATTAGCAATAATCTTGTATTAATTGATCACTTGAACTTATTTTACGGGCGTGCTTATTGAGTCACTCGTAGTAAACAAAGTGAACTGTATGAGTTTCATGCTGAATAACCTGGCAAATTGTATGAGCCACCCCTCCTTCGTTGGTTTTCTTCTACTATATTGTCCATTATCGTGGATATCGTGATGATGAAGGTATATAAAGCGATGAGAGTTAGATCAGAAGGAACAAGAGAAAGATTATTCTTTTTTTTAAAAACGTAATTGACTTATCACGCGCTTTGGTACAAGTAAAACTCACGTGTCATGCATGCCATCGAGTTATGCATGCTCAATACAGACTGTTGTTTATCTGTGTTACTAAAATACTTAAAACAATCTTTGCAGAACTTCATAACAAATAACAAAGTCAAAAGAGTATTTCTAAAATTAGAAAATTAAAATTAGTAAATAAAATATAATATGCAGCAAATCAGAAATAATATTGAAAGAATACCATTGAATGTACAATGTGTCATTAAGAAAATGATTTCCCTCAAGTATACGAGAAATTAGAATATATCCTCCCAAAATTGAGTGATCTCACTCACCAGTTTATTAGTACCTAAAATTACAATGTTAGTGAATCACTCAATGATAATAAAGTACATGACTAAAATTAATTTATGCAGGATAAAAGGAAGTTTAGAAAATTCATCGCTAAAAATGAAAGAGAACTCCTTTATTTTTAAACAACAAAGGGTAGTGCGAATATGTACTTATTGTGCTTTATCAAAAATATTTCAATTCTTTTGAAAAATTACAATTTTCCTGAAAATTCATAACCCTTGAAATTTTTTTGCAATCATTTACAAAAATTACAATTCTTTAAAAAATTACTTAACTCTTTATTTTTCATTTACACGTTAAAACTCAGAATATACATATTATGAAGTGATTTGATGCAAATCAAGAGCAGGAATGATAGCAAGAGTGAGGGTATGAGCTACCTTAGATATGAAACTTTCAATCACCAATGAAGAGATTAAAGTGTCATGGAAAATTCATTAAAAAGTGATTTTAAATTTCATACATAACATGCTCAAATAAATTTATGCCTATCCATTAATTCTTCTAAAGTCTATTCCTCTTATTGTTACTTTTTAATCACATCCTATCTTTATTTAATTGTGATTCAATTTAGTGCTCTAACCTCTAGAATCACATCATGAGTTTACATCTAAATTATATTGCCAACTTAACTACCAAGTTCTTTTTTTTTTCAACCAAACTATTTATAATCATTTGCCATTCCTCTTTTGGAGCCTTATTAATAGCCCATCCATGAGTTTCATCATTAATGTTTATTAAGATATTTAAGTTTTATTATATATTTTTTTTATTTTCATCTAGTTAACAAGTGGGATACATGTTCTTTATCCAATAACCTTTAACTTTAACCCCCAAAAAGCTTGTTATAGTAGGGATTGTTTGGTGGCTCGTATTAATAACGTAAAAATTAGTTTTGAGCGATTTAATTATATAAAAGTTAGGTATCTATGCATAAATCATTATATATATATATACACTTGTCTGTGTATTTATATGTGAGATTGTAAATTGATAATCATATATTATATTTATACCTATCAACCAAAATATTATGAAATGTGGTTATAATAACTTCTTTTGGATTTTTCACATGTCAGAACCATCTCAGTCTCATTTCTTACATTTTATCCTTCACTAAAGCCGCTCTCACTGTATCTCGAGTATCATTATTTTCAATTCTATCTCTCCCAATATTTCCACCACTTTAATTGCAACATTCTGATTTTCGCAATAGTTTCATTTTTTGAATGTGAAAGTTGTTAATGACGAACACTTTGTCCCATACAACAGCATATCAAGTGTGATTCTACAAGTGGAGTTTGATGGGGTGTAATATATGGTGAATATGACCAAAATGGTCCTTAATATATGAGTAATGCTTTATCATGGTCCTTAATGTATTTCACTTAATCGAAGTAGTCCTTAATGTATAAGAAATGTGCTCATTTAGTCCCAGATATATTTCACTAGTTAATATCTGATATGATCACTCAACTAATAATATTCTTCACACAAAGTCACTCAACTATGAATTTTTCTCACAGAAAGTTACTCAACTAATATATAGTTCTTTTCATGAATTGAAACGATATGTATAATTAAAGAGGTTCATTTTGATCCTTTACCCTAAATTTAATCTATTTATTTTCGATAGACTCTCGATTAAAAAAAAAAAACTCAGCAAGGTATTATCACAGCTTTGTACTGCGCGTGGGAATGGTGAAAGAAATTTTTTTTTTCCTCGTAAGACCGCACCAAATTAATGTAGTAAGCAAGTGTGTATATGTAGGAGATAAAGACAAATAATGGGTGTTGGGACAGCAAAGTCAGACTTTGTGAATGAGAAACTGTGAAGTTTTTGGCAAAAAAAAAAAACAAATGAGGGAAAGTCAGCTCTATGTTGTCACCATTTTCAAATCACTCAACTTAAGTTTTTTGTTTTTGGATTTTTTCTTGATTGACATTGCTCACAAGCCTAAATAAAGGATTTTTTAACTTTGCTTAATCTTAATAATAACTGTTCCTTTTGATTTGAAATCTCAATCTTTATCAGCTTAAATAACAAATGTACAATCTTTTTTTTTTCTTTATTAGATTCTGCCCCTCTTTCTTGAAATTAACTAAAAAAGTTTGCTTGAGTTGAAAGTTGAGTTCTTGCTTCTCTTACAAGTGATGGGGTGTTGAAAAAATCTGATCTTTTTCATTTTTTTCTTGCTAGTTTTAGGCTTTGAGTTTTGTAATTTAGTGTATTTATTTATGATTTGGAGTTAAGGGTTTGTTAATTCATACAAGTAGTTAGAGGGCTTGCTTTAATGACAAGTAGTTGGTAGGCTTTTTTCTTTGAGATTTTTGAGGTGTTTTCTTGGGATTTGTGTTATTTGAAGTTTCTGCAACTGGGGTTCTCTTCTTTCTTTACTATAATAATAAGGGTGGTGGTGCCCTGCTGCTACCGTTAAGTAATCTTGATTTTTACAGTCTTGGGATCTGATTTGATTTTTTGGTACTAGGGGATCTGAGGAAGGTTCTTTCTTGGTGCTAATTTTGCATCAAAGGTGGAAACTTTTCTTCATTTTGGAACTGTAAAATTTGGAATATATGGTGGTGGAATCTTGATTTTGAGCTTTTATATAAAGATTTGTGTGTTTTCATCAATGGTGATTTGGGAGTTTCTGCCAATGAGTTTTCTGTGTTGGGTGTTTTTGGCTTATCTGTTTTGTACATCTTTGAGTCTTGAAACCCCAGTTCAAAACTGTCATCCATATGATTTGTTGGCATTGAAAGAAATTGCTGGCAATCTAACAGATGGGGTTATTCTATCAGCTTGGTCTAATGAACCTAATTGCTGTAAATGGGATGGGGTTGTCTGTGGTAATGTTTCTACTCAAAGTAGAGTGATCAGGCTAAATTTGTCAAGAAAAGGTTTGAGGGGTGTGGTTTCACAGTCCTTGGAGAGATTGGATCAGTTGAAATTGCTCGATCTTTCGCACAATCATTTGGAAGGTGGATTGCCTTTGGACTTGTCCAAAATGAAGCAGTTGGAAGTTCTTGATTTGAGTCATAATGTGTTGCTTGGACCAGTGTTGAGGGTGTTTGATGGATTGGAATCAATCCATTCTCTCAATATATCAAGCAATTTGTTCACTGGAAATTTCAGTGAGTTTGGTGGATTCCCTAACCTTGTTGCATTTAACATAAGCAACAACTCGTTTACTGGTAGTTTCAAGTTTGAAATTTGCAGTTTCTCCAAGAAGCTTAAGGTTCTGGATATATCACTTAATCATCTCACTGGTGATCTTGGAGGACTAGATAATTGTAGTTCATTGCTCCAGCAGCTACATGTGGATTCTAATGATCTCGGGGGTCACCTTCCGGACTCGTTGTATTCAATGACATCTTTGGAGCAACTTTCACTGTCTGCCAATAATTTCTCAGGCCAGCTAAGTCCACAACTTAGTAAGCTTTCCAAACTGAAATCCTTAGTTTTATCAGGAAATCGCTTTCATGGTTTGCTTCCTAATGTGTTTGGTAATTTGACATTGTTAGAACAGTTAGCTGCACATTCTAATAGATTTTCGGGACCATTGCCCTCTACGATTTCGTATCTTTCTGTGCTTAGGGTGCTTGATCTTAGGAATAATTCTTTGTCTGGTCCTGTTGATCTTGATTTTACTAAATTGACAAGTCTGTGCACACTTGATCTTGCAACTAACCATTTCAAAGGTAATCTTCCGGTATCACTCTCTAGTCGGGAGTTAAAAATCTTGAGTCTTGCCAAAAACGAATTCACGGGGCCAATTCCTGAGAACTATGCAAACCTTTCATCCCTTGTGTTCCTCTCATTGTCCAATAATTCCCTTTCAAATTTGTCTGGAGCTTTATCTGTTCTGCAGCACTGCAGAAATCTTTCAACTCTTATTCTCACCAGGAACTTCCGTGGTGAAGAGATTCCGAAAAATGTGAGTGGATTTGAGAACCTGATGATATTTGCATTGGGGAACTGTGGTTTGGATGGGCGAATTCCGATATGGTTATACAATTGCAGTAAATTGCAAGTGCTTGACCTGTCATGGAATCATTTGGATGGCGAAATTCCTACTTGGATTGGTGAAATGGAAAAATTGTTCTACTTGGATTTCTCGAATAATTCACTGACAGGTGAAATCCCAAAAAATTTAACTGATCTTAAGAGCCTCATTTCCCCACACAACTATGCATCTAGTCTGAATTCTCCCACTGGTATACCGTTGTTTGTCAAGAGGAATCAAAGCGGTAGTGGTTTGCAGTACAATCAGGCTTCAAGCTTCCCTCCGTCTATCTTATTGAGTAATAACAGACTAAACGGGACAATCTGGCCCGAAATTGGTCGGCTGAAACAACTTCATGTCTTGGATCTCAGTAAGAACAACATTACGGGGACTATTCCTAGCTCGATTTCAAATATGGGGAACCTGGAAGTTTTGGATCTTTCATGTAATGATCTCAATGGATCAATTCCTGCTTCGTTCAATAAGCTCACATTTCTTTCTAAGTTCAATGTAGCTAATAATCACTTGCAGGGAGCGATTCCAACGGGGGGCCAGTTCTTGAGCTTTCCCAACTCGAGCTTTGAGGGTAATCCTGGACTTTGTGGAAAAATCATTTCTCCTTGTGCTGCCAGCAATTTGGACCTCCGACCGGCTAGTCCTCATCCTTCTAGTAGTAGTAGGCTTGGCCGAGGCGGAATTATTGGAATTACAATCAGCATAGGGGTAGGAATTGCACTTCTTCTTGCAATAGTGCTGCTTAGAGTGTCTAGAAGAGATGCTGGTCACCAGATTGGGGACTTCGAGGAAGATTTCAGCAGACCACCTCGATCGTCTGATACTTTTGTTCCTTCTAAGTTGGTACTTTTTCAGAATTCTGATTGCAAGGAACTGACTGTTGCAGACTTGCTTAAATCAACAAACAACTTTAACCAGTCGAACATTGTTGGATGTGGAGGATTTGGTCTTGTTTACAAGGCGGAACTTCCTAATGGCATAAAGACTGCGATCAAGAGGCTTTCTGGAGATTGTGGTCAGATGGAGCGCGAATTTCAAGCTGAAGTGGAAGCCCTCTCGAGAGCTCAGCACAAAAACCTTGTATCCCTTCAAGGTTACTGTCAACACGGGAGTGATAGATTGCTGATATATTCTTACATGGAAAATGGAAGCTTGGACTATTGGCTACATGAAAGAGTCGACGGGAGCTCATTAACATGGGACATGAGGTTAAAGATTGCACAAGGAGCAGCTCGCGGATTAGCCTATTTGCATAAGGAACCAAATATAGTTCACCGCGACATTAAAACCAGCAACATTCTTTTGAATGAGAGATTTGAAGCTCATCTAGCTGATTTCGGACTATCAAGGCTGTTGCGTCCCTATGATACTCACGTCACAACAGATCTCGTTGGAACCTTAGGATACATTCCTCCTGAATACAGTCAAACACTAACAGCTACTTTTCGAGGTGATGTTTACAGCTTTGGTGTTGTTCTACTTGAGCTATTGACAGGCAAGCGCCCCGTGGAGGTATGCAGGGGGAAAAACTGCAGGGACTTGGTGTCATGGGTTTTTCAACTGAAATCTGAGAACAGAGTGGAGGAGATATTCGATACAACGATATGGGATACAAGTTACGAGAAGCAGCTTCTGGAGGTGTTAAGTATAGCTTGTCAATGCATAGTGCAAGATCCACGACAGAGGCCCTCGATCGATCAAGTTGTCTTGTGGCTCGAGGCAATCGGAAGTGTAAAGGAGAGGTGAGATTCAACTAGTTTTTCCTTGTAGAGTTAGCTTCTTTTGCTTAGAGAAGTGAAAAAAATATCAATGTAAAGCAACAGAAAATTTTAATTTTATAGAGTTAGTTATGAAACTTATGATGAACTGCTTTGTTTGGTTCACTTTGTTTCATACACAAAAAATAGTGATAGTTGTGTTTGTATACATATGCTTAACTTGGGGACAAGTCCTTTACCAATATACAACTAATTCTCCGTTTCAGTTTATTTGTCTTACTTTCCTTTTGTTATCTTTCTTTTTTTTGACAACTCGTTAGTTCTAACTTTCGATATGACATGTTTAATACCACAAGATTAATGGATATTTGGACTGTCAAGTCAAAATCAAATAAACAAATTGTAATCAAGAGTGTATTCTCTCCATTATGCATTGCTTTTTTGCCAATTTGTACAGAGGAGGTGAATGGTGATCTTGTATTCTTTTTATTTTTTTAAAATCGTGGTGTTTGAGTCAGCTCTCGTGCACCTTCAACTAATGCGTATCGGGATATTTGCTATTCTAGCCACACATAAAATGAGTTTATTTCTTCCTAAAATAATTACAAGACATCCCCCCTCCTTTTTCCAATACTATTAACTATTGAGGGGCAGAATTCACCTAAAAATGTAATATGCTAATAAGAAAAAACTATAGTTTATGAACTAATAATTACGAAGAAATAATCATGTATTATGGTTATCATTTGAATAGGAAAAAAAATGAATTTATAAAAATAACCTCATTTATATTGTGAAGGGGGAACACAAAGAATAGTGTCAAAACCACCTTTAATTAAAAAAAAATAAAAAATATTACATATATATATATATATAATTCTGGACGTCTAGTTGACTTTGCGCATACATAAATATCCTCTCGTCAGGACTACAGTGAAATGATAAGTACTCATTCATTTTTAACTAAATATCTCGAGTTTAAATTGTCTTTGGTAGAGAGCGTTTTACATCTTCACTGTAATGTGGGACCTGAATCAATCTAGTTCTAATATGGATATCAAACCGAATAAACAAAAGACAAGACTTTATCTATTTTTCTTTAAATAATGTTGTCTTTTTCCTAGGATCACACAATGTCAAGACATGCATGCTTTGCCTAATGGAAAAAGTGACTTTAACAAAAAGATGAGTTTGTTTCAAGTTATGCAAGTTGAATTGGAGTAGTTGATAATTGAGATGTCACATATATATGTTCTCAAAAGTTTCACTATCCTTTTCTTGATCATAATTATTGTGTTAGGCTAGGTGATGATTATGACATCTCTAGCTTTAGCTTGACACTATTATATATTTGGTATTTGATAAATAGATATTTGTGTTAAGCCAAAATATTTATTTTTACACAAATTTTCTTTTGGATGAGATATATGTCAAATCATTGTGTATATGTAGTTAGTAAAATGTATATAAAAGGTAGTTAGATTAGTTACATGTTGATAGTTTCTTTTTTTTATTAATTACAGAAATCTCATCATTTAGTTTACCTATTACCATTATCCCCTATAAGTTTTATAAATTTCAAAATTTTTCCTTTTCGCGCATCACATTGGTGTATCATGTATAAAATGCATCTTGCGCATCACATTAGTGTATCATGTATAAAATGTATCTCGCTCATCAAATTAGTGAATCTCGGGCATCAAATTAATGAATCTCACTCATTATATTAATGTATCAGCAATTATGTTATTGTATTCGTTTTGAGAGATTTTTGTAACTATAAACTTTTAAGAAATAAATTATAATTTTACCCTAAAAGTATGTAATTTTTGTAATTTACCTTTTTTTTTTTATACATTCTATTAAGCCATCTAAAAGTTATAGTGATTTGGGACAAATTAATATATATAGCGCTAATTAACATGAAAAAATAATCAAATATTTATTAAAAGGATTGTTATTTTATTTATTATTTATGATTAAATAAATAAAAAGTTTTTCAAAATTTAGTGAGTTAAGTTCAACTCATTTATTTAATTTTGTCGAACGAATTAGTGATCCTTCATTTATCAACTTTGAGTCAATTTTAATCCATTTAAATTTTCTACACTCAATTTATTATATTTATACCCCTAAAAGATTGTTAATTTCCTTTTGTATATGTAAAAAAAGATGTATTATCATGTCCGGTTGGGAGCATTATTTCTGTATGAGCCCTGTAACGTGCAATATAAATTTAGTCAATTTTTAATATAAGTTTTTTGAATTAAAGGTGTACAAAAATTAAAATGACCGACAAATCAAATTATTAAAAATATTATTGGTTTGTTGTTATTGGGTGTTGAGTTAATAAATTTTAATGGTTTTATAAAAATATTATTGGCTTATCAATGGGTATTGATTTTTAATATTGAGTTATTGGATAAATCGATAATCTATTAAGATTAGTAATTTACAACTTTTACTTGTACATAAATATAATAACAGATAGTATTAAATAATATTAGTATTTACTGTGTACTAATCCTAGTCCTATTAGGATTAGTACTCCTTAATCCTAGTCCTATTAGGATTAGTACTCCTTCCTATATCCCCTATATATATCTCCCATGTATTCCCTTATTAGGTTAACACTTCAATACAATCAATATTCCTTCAAAATATATAGTATATATTAGCTTCAATATCTTACTAAGTTACTATGGTTGTCCTTTGATCTTTGATCTACACTTTACAAGGATTTTGAGTTCACAATTTCACATTATAAAAAAACGTTAAAATCTAATGTAAAAATCTTATTTTTTTTTAATTTATCTTTGTATTAGTACACTTGCATAGTTCTTTTCATGTTTGTTATTATTGTTTCTATTTATGAGCATTTATAAAGTTACATTATTATATTTTCGCATCAAATTTATTAGAAAAATCATATTTTTATTTTATAAGTATATTTTTATTGATCAAATCAAAAATCAAACCGTTAAAGATCAAAAGCAATAAATTAAAAACCTATAAAAAAAATATCTTATCTGATTAGATTATTTATTTAACATATTTAAAATCAAAACTCAATAAACTGAATCAATAATACGTAAAATCGAAACTGAGGGTGAAACAATTGTTGGCCTTTGCATGGTTTCGACACGTAGAAGGTTTGTTACACAGTACACGTGTTATATATTATTACATACGTGTCACAAATCCTTGTATTTTTCTTTTATTTGGAATCTAAATTTAAGGACAGGACCGCATGTTTTAATTACTAAATTATTTACTAAACATTATATTATATAGTCTATAGAGCTCTTAAAATTATAGAAGAAAAAAAATGTTGGCAAGAAAAAGAGGTGGTACCATAATATTGAATGTTCTTCAGAGTACTTCAAATAAAGGAATATTTTTTTCCTTTGTGCCTTTTACTTCTGCATCAAACAATGACTTTAAGGTAATTTACAAAGCTCTAATCTTTTTAAGTTTAGTTTGTTATGTATAAATTAATTGATTTGATGAAAAGATTTATCTTTAATTTTACATATCATAACTACTTAATTGTTAATTGATCCTCCTACTTGAAAATAAGGACAAAAATTTTGATGTTCATTTTTACTTAGCTACGGATTAGCAATAGATTATAAGAATATTCAATTCATTAGGAGTTATTTAGCTACTAATTGACTAAGGATTACATAAAAGTTTCGTAGCTAATTTCGTTTTTTTTTTAGTAGTTATAATAATCACTATATAACAAGTGGCAAACTAAATTATCTTATTTTATATAGAAGTACGTACTTCACATACATTTGTTACTAATTAATGATATAATGAATATCGTATGCGGTGATATTATTACGTATTTTTTTACCTATTAACACTATATTAATTCTACTATGTCACACTTCGAATATTTGAAAAATTACATTTACTTATGTTTTTTTAAATTTCACATAGAGGTATGAATTTAGCGCAATATATATAGTATTCTTATATTTTTAAAGAAATATTTAAAAATAGAGATTTGAACTCACGTTAAAAGTAGCACATATTAACTCGATGTTAATTAAGTGACCTCCACCAAAAGATAGAAATTTAGATTTGGAAAAATTACATAAATTAGTACATTTAATAAACAATTACTGATTTGGCAATACTTTTTATTTATTACCATTTATAATAATATTATATTAAAACTACAATATGAATTAAAAGTGAATTATATATGTAACATATATGAATTATAATTATTTTTTGAAATATATTATGTTTATTTGGTAAAAATTTGAAACATTGTGTTATAAGTGTATTAAAATGTGTGATAGATATTTTATTCATTATTAAAATTTGTATTATATATAAATAATAAATTATTTTTGTAATATTTATTGAACGTGTATTATAAATGAATTATAAATGAATTAAAAGTGACCGAGTGAAAAAAAGATATTGTTGTTATAAATGACATATTTTTTTATTTTAGTATATTTATGTAGGTTTCTCTAGCTGTTTTATTTTTTATTTTTATTAGTAACACCTTTTTTAAGTGGTTATCAGTGACACTTCGGGTGTTTCGATTAATTCTTTTTTTTTATTGGTTTTTTACTTAAATTTCTCAAAATAATCATCAACCGGGTAATATTGAAAATGCCTGAAATTAGCTAGCACGGTAAAAAATTTATATTATTAAAATTAAATGTTGATATTAAATTAAAAACTAGTAATAATATTATATATGTTGGGAGCTATAATTTTTAAGATTCAGCTCCATCTTTATAATAGTGCTCTCATTATGAACATAGCATATATGATAATGACACTTGAACTTTTTAAAATCCTGTATACGTCTCTATTACTATGAACATAGTATATATGATAATGACACTTGAACTTTTTAAAATCTTAAAATCCTGTATACGTCTTTATTACTATGAACATAGTATATATGATAATTGACACTTGAATTCTTTTTGAAATCCTGTATACGTCTCTATTACCAGGAACATAGTATATATGATAATGACACTTGAACTTTGTAGTGCATTTTATGTGTGTATTGATCGATCAAAATATTAGTAAAATATTTTCTCAGATCCCTCGTAGCATCGTGGACGATGGAACGGTGGATCGGAGGGAGGAACGGGCGCGTTCCATAGGAGAGAGCTTGACGGATGGAGCAGCAAAAGCAGTGGAGACGGGGCTAGATGTGGGTGAAAAGGCAAAAGAGAGTATAGATGAAGCATGGGATGCAGCTAAAGAAACAACAAATAACATTAAAGATGCTATGGTTAATGATGCTAATGATGAAATGAAAAAGGGATATAAATATCCATCTACTGACAATAATAATAATAAAGATGAACATATACCGGACTTGAGGAAACGTGCTGATGGTTATGATTTGAGAAATACTCATTAGAACTTTTTTAACTTTGTGTATTTCAGACTAAAAAATAATGATCAAACATAATAGTGTTTTATTATTTTCTGATGTTTGGTTTGCTACTTTTAAATTAAAGTTATGTTAAATGTATTGAATTGTTTTTTAGTTTTGTTGGACTTAAACATGTTGTGTGGGAAGTTAAAGTTTAGAATCAGAAAGGAAAATGTTTTTTTTTTTTGAACAGATTAAAAAGGGTGTTTTTATTTGAATTGGAGGGAGTATAATGTCTCTATTAGTAGTTAAGACATAGTTTGAGACGTGATTTGATTAATAAGTAATCAACATTTGAAAGTGAAATGTGAATTTGGTTGTTTTTTTTTCTAAATGTTTTATAAGTAATAAAAATTTGTTTTTCAAATATTAGATAAGTAAAAGTGAATGGTGAAAGAGAATAACAGTAATTTTTAATTCTAGTCTTTTGAACTTTGCAATGTGTCATAATATTTGTGTTTGTGTTTTTATATGTATAAATAAAAACTAGCTCATGCGTGGACGTAAGATGACGTTTAAGTTTTATTATTTGTTTAGTTCATTTTTATTTATCAAGTTACTTATATGTGATAATAAATTGAATTATATTAATTTGAAATTTTAAATGAGAAATATTAAATTATTTAAAAATTATATGAAAATATGCAATTATTTTTCATATTAATATTGATAAAAAGTAATTATAAAATGTTAGTTAGATTTTTTTATAGTTTTAACTTTAAAAAAGAAAATCATGATAAAAGTAACATGCGTGAAAATTAGAAGTGAGATGTATATTTCTTGAGTAAAAACACAGATTAATGAAGAAATACTTCACATTTAAAGCTTATTGGATTTATAAATGATCAAGTGATCTTTTTTTAATTATGATGCTTATTCAGTTCATATGTTCTTTCTTTCTCCTAAGAGTTTTTTACTTTTTGGTCCGAATTTAATTTTAAAATCGAAGGTGAAAGATAATTATTTAATTTAAAATCGAAGGTGAAAGATAATTATTTTGAGCAATTGGTTATCAAACACATACTAATAATATTCAAATTTATTTTTTTTTTAAAAAAAAACTTAAATTAATAACAATAATTTTTTAAAAAATTAGAAGTATCATTTCTTATTGGACAACAATGCCCCTATATAGATCGTGTATTAATAATTCCCTAACAAAATGAGGGAGGTTAGGTTGGTCATCACTCATCACTATTAATTGACAAAAGAATAGGAAGACAAAAACCATATTATTTAATTTGCTATCTTTAATTGGTACTTTTTATTGAAGTGATCCTTTAATATATACTATGGTCCATATATTTTGTCATAAAGAAATTAAATAGTGGTGTAAATTAGGCACTTGGTTGGTTTATTTCTTTTTCCATAATAGTACAACGTGTTTGAAACTTTTTTCTTTTTTAACTATCAAAAGTTACCCCCTGTAATAATGAGTGTAACACTTCAATAAATAGCATATAATTTGAATTAAATTGAAATTTCAATACGAACTTTGAATGTTGGGTGAAAAATCAAATAAAATTATCTAAAAAGCTAAAACAAGTAATACTTTTGTATATTTATTAACTCAATTTATTTTATTCGAAAAAAATTTAAATCAATCTAGACCAGATAATTATAACTATTCAATAATTTATATATTTATTAACTTGAATTATTTTAAATTAATCCGTTCATTTACCACCTGATAAAATAACATGGTCCACTAAATGATTTTTTCTTTTATCTTCCTCTTACTTTGGAACCTTTTTGCTACTTCAATCATTAACTCTATGTGCTTTACGTGTCTGAATTGTAGCAACTTTACCCCACCTAATAACTTCGTTCACTTTTATATAATTTCTACTTTTAGAGTTAAATTATAAAAATTTTAAATGTATTTTTCATCATTTTGATATGCAAAAATTTGCAATTAACAGTATTTTTAATATAGTTTTTGAATATGTAATTTTTTTATTTTGAATTATGAAATTAATGTAATTTAATTTAACTATGAAAATTAATTAAATTGACTTTAAAAAAACGTAACTTAATAGATAAAAGTGACAGAATAATGCTTACTAGAATTCACCTAAAACACAACTACTTTTATGATAAAAATTATCAGCATTGTATTTACACAAATAAAATAAATAATAGTAACATAGTATGACGAGGGCTCGATTTTCACTATTTTCATTACAATAAAAATAACGTCTAGCGATAATAAATATAAAAATTAAAGAGTTCTAAGTTCTACTGCATTAATTAAGTATCATCATAATCAAAGCCGCTGAAAATTTTAAGAGCATATAAAAAAATTTAATTGAAGCTAGAAATACATATTTAACGATAGTTAAGCTATTATCTCTAATTAATGAGATAATGCACAAGTATCCCTTAAACTATGCCCGAAATCTCAGAGACACACTTATACTATACTAAGGTCCTATTACCCCTGAACTTATTTTACTAATAATTTTCTATCCCTTTTCGACCTACGTGGCACTGTCTTGTTGGCCAACGCAGGTTGACTTTTTTTTCAAGCTAGTGCCACATAGATCGAAAGGGGGCAGAATATTACTTATAAAATAAGTTCAAGGGGGTAATAGGGCTTTAGTATAGTATAAGTATGTCTTTAAAATTTCAGACATAAATTGAGAGAATATTTGTACATTTTTCCTTAATTAATTGCCTTTAATAATCATTTTTGACATAGTGTGTAATCATCCGCCTTTTTCCTTTTCCCTTCATTTTATTCAATTGTACATGACTTCGAAAAATAACATCTAATATTTGTAAATAAAATAAAACATAGAAGACTTTTATACAAGTATTATCTTTTCAATTAAATATTAGAAGACTTTTATCCAAGTATTATCTTTTCAATTAAATTATATGTGGATATAAGAGATTTTTCCTTTCGTATACAATTAGAAATTTTTTTCTTTTTTATTTGGTGCGAGTTCAACTTAAGCTATAAATTGTCCAAAAAACCATTCAAATGCTATTTTTAAAGCACTTCTTGCGGCAGAATTTTCAAATTTATTTAGTGTAGAGATGTTGGCACAAGGGGATCATCTCCTCTGTTAAGGTCACTATTGGGGATAAATAAATTATAACATCTGGAAATGGAATTCAAATAAGCAATTTTGATCCATCTTTGATACTACAATAAAGACTTCTCTAGTATTATATATGTATATATATATATAAATATATACCAATAAAAATGATATCATGTTTTGTAAGAGTTTATAAATATAGAATCGTTTTTGTTAGGAAGCACTTGAAAATTTGAATTCAGTCGAACTCAATATATCGGCCGCCAGACGAAAAACCAAAAGAATATATATATATAAATATAGCTTTAGTTGACATCTGTGTGTTCCAATTTTGAATATGCGACACTTAAACTTGTATAAATAAGATATACTCAAACTGATTTGTATCATGTCATGTAGAATATACACCCAATGTCAAAAGCATAGATATGACCTGAAGTCAATAACACGGTAAATATATTATAGGAGTAGTAAATGGTAAGGTAAATACCCTGGTTGTGATTGTAGTAGTGGTCCTCACAAGCTTTATTCAACTTTTGTCCTAGCATGCCTAACCTAGGCAACATTTATTATGTTTACTACTACTCTTCAACATAACTCCTATCTCTCCTCTTACAATTTTCACTTTCAATAATTTAAAAAAAAAAACATGGCAAACAATGATGCTGGTGAAGGGGTGGTGATGCAAGTGATGAAGCACTATTGTCAAGTGGAGACATGTGAGGCTAATTTAGACGGTGCTAAGAAGTACCATAAAAGACACAAAGTTTGTCAAGTTCATGCCAAGGCACCTATTGTTTTGCTTGCTGGTTTAAAGCAGAGGTTTTGTCAACAATGCAGCAAGTACTCTTCTTTCAAACCACACTCAGGCATTTTTTTTTTGGTTAAACCCAATTTTGAGTGCATTTTGATTGATTACTCAAAAAAAGGAGATCTAACTAGTTAGATGAGATATAGTATTGGTGGATAAATTGTTGATTCCTCTTGATATAACAAAGACTTATAATTCTTAAGTTGTCTGGTAATATAAGCTATTCAGATCGACCAAACCCAAAAAACTCTATATCTTTATTGGAGTTGTGGGCTTAAGCCAATTCTTTACTGCTTCAATCTTTCGAAAATCTACTTTGCTACCTTGCACGGGCTAGGGGTTTCTTCAATTATACTATATGTGTACAGTTTTGAAAAATATTATGTATATATGGTTAATATTAGACCCCTTAGTTTGTGTGCTTGCTTTTTACATATATTTTAGATATCATTGTTTTATCCCGAAATAACTAGTCTTTGTAACGATTATTCCACCTTGTGATAAGGATAACTTATTCCAGTACTAATTCATTACTAATCTTGATATAACTTCTCCCAAGATTAATAACCAAACAAAACAGGGCTATTTATGCTTCTGACATTTTAATACGTGTGATATATTACCTCTCATTCAGGTTCCATGAGCTCTCAGAATTTGATGGCACTAAAAAGAGCTGTCGCCTGCGTTTAGACGGACACAACAAGCGGCGTCGCAAGACACCACTGCCCATTGAGCTGGAAGATAACCAATGCAGGTTGATCAACGAAGCCAGGCCACATATGGACATGACTTTGTCCAGCAGGAACAACATCTACACTGCTGACATCTCTGGATGAAATATGCTTACTCTCTTCTGTCAGCCCCCTCGGGGGCATCGTTGTTGGACCTTTCGATTGATGCTTGTACTGAAAGCAGAACTCAAATAATGATTTAGTGCTTATCCTAGCAAACAACATTCCGTTTATTTGAAGTTTGTCTGCGAACAGCTCCTGATGTTTGGAACTTAAAACGTTTATACAGTAACACGACCAACCATCGACAAAAGCAAGAACTAGTTCAGATTTTACATTTCAAAGAAACTCTACGATCTAAGCACACGTTTCATCATCTAACAAGTGCAGAGAGAGAAGATTATTGGAACCTTACAACTACGCAGGATATATCATCGGTACTTCCTCTTGCAAGAGCATGTTCATTGAGATGCTTTGCAGCTGACCGCGCATCCTTAATATCTTTAATGCAATCTGCAGCTTCCTGATTCGACAGTACCTGGTATTTCAGGCAAAAAGTTGTACAAAGGTTACACTTAGCAACTATGTCATGCACACAAGAACATAAAGGATATCATATATTCGACAAACAATCAAAACATAATCCAATCATATTTAACACTCTGGTGATGTAAGTAGCTAACCTTCCATACGCCGTCACTAGCCAAAATGAGAAACTCTGTGTCATCATCTATGAGCTCTACCACTACATCTGGCTCTGAACTTAAATGCATCTTCAAGCTCTTGTCGCCAAATGCTCTTGCTACTGCTAACTGCCCATCAACTCGAGGAACATCACCTGAATAGAGGAGAAGAGGGGAACTTTGTTTTAAACAGAAAATACAAAACTCGAGCACAATAGAATAGAAGCACCAGCAATCATGCCCCTGCTTCCGTCCCCATTCTGTCTATCAACTAAGACATGGCCCAGAACGACATATTCGCAGACGGCCATAGTTCTCAACGAAGTTCCACATACTATTTTCCAATGGACATGAGCAAAAACTTCTTGGTTTTGGCGAAGGGGGTTTCGACTCTGTATTTGCAAACCTACTACACCTTGAACCCCTCTAAAACGACACTAAGGTCAAAGCAACATCTGCATTTGAATAACTAACCTAATGTCGATGAGAAATTGGACTCAAAAGCAAATTTCCACATATGATCAAGGTAGTATGTAATTTAGATCTAGTAAACGAAATTCATTTGAACAGTATTAAGGCTTGTTCGTTCCTATCATTGACGCATAAATGAAGATACCGTTTGGTACGGACTGATTTCTTCTATGATTACCTTCAGACTCTTTACAAAAATTACAAATTATAGCTACACACCTGGAAAATTGGACACGAAACCACCTTTGCCCTCGATGATCTCCCTCTCCCTGCCAGGCTCATGATCGATGGACAGCTGCTTGGCCACTCCATTTTTGTAAATGACGGCACGAGAATCTCCGACATTAGCTACAACTAGTTTCTGACCATTAATCAATATGGCTGTAACAGCAGTGGATCCTCCTTTACCCAAATCAGCAGCCTTATCCAAAATAGTCGTATCTGTTATACGGTAGGCTTTCCTGATTGCAGACTCCGGTTCAACCCAGAAGTTAGGCTACATAAAACGAAACAGAAAATGTGACGGAAGTTCATAGAATTCAAGCAACGAGTCACGAAACTGAAAGCACAACAACCGGCACTAACTGAAGACTGAAACTAGCTCTACACAATACATGTCAAGCAATCAATAGTAAAACGCGAAAGCATTACCTCATTGAGAATATTGTTGAATAGATGAGAGCGGAGGTACTCAGGAATCTCGTGGCTTAAATGGCCATCAAATATTGCAAATAGACCAAGTTCATTTTCATCAACTTGTTTAAACTGTGCAAAAACATAATCTTCCATGGTGTGATGCGATTTTCCCTCAACCATGTGATACCCATGGGTTATGTTCTTCGACATCTTACTCTTACCTCTTCCGGTATCTGATGAACTTAAACCAACCTTTTCCTGCCAAACGAAAAAATCATGTCACAGAACATGTATATATCAGGCAATTCATCATAGTACTTGGAAAAAACTTCACCACAGTGGCAAATTTTCCACATAAGCTGAGATACAACAACAACGTATCCAGTATAATCCCACAAAGTGGCAAAATTTCCACATAAGCCGAGATACTGAATAAACAAACCACAATTGAACAATCATATATATACGTAATGCCACTTGTATTAACATTAACAGTAATAAAAGCTTAAGATAAATAGCTTGATTAAGATAAATAGCTTGACAAAAGAGGTATAAGTTCTTAATGCCAACTTCTCAGTCCCCTTCTTTTACCAACAAAAACAACTGCTATGCCTCAATCTCAAACATTTAAACTCATTTTACATCATCAATGACGGAGCTAGAGGGAAGAAAGGGTTCATCTGAGCCCCTTCACTTAAAAATTACACCGTATATATAAAATTAACGACGAAAGGGTTCATCTGAGCCCCTTCACTTAAAAATTACACCGTATATTATAAAATTAACTTTCTTATTTATGAATATAACAAAATCGATAATGAACCCCGTATTGCACGAAAATCCTGTCTCCGCCATTGAAAACCATCATCAGCCTAGGTAAACTTATTTTTCCTGAACAAATTAAAACCACAAACAGCTACTCTATACTAGGACTTCAATTTTAAAAATTTAAGAGGCAAATTTTGACACTTAGTAGCAGACTACTTCATCAGCTAAGTTTACTTGCTATGAAATAACTGCAATAGGTTGATTAAGTAGATTTATCGAAAACAAACTCTCTATATCATAAAATCCAGGTAAAGTCTACGTATATTCTAACTTTTCCGCAATTATTACATTGGATATGTTGGTTGATGTTAACAACTAACTTTTGTGGGACAACACTAAATACTAATCATCATATATTAAAAACATATATTGTAACAACAAATAGAAGGCTAATTGAATAAGTTATTTTGAGGGGAAAACCATAATAAACGTAAATTAATATTTTTCTTAAAAAGAATTAGTAATTATTTTTTCTGCAAAATGAAAACCATAATAAGCTGAATTAATTACAATTAATTAAGATCCACGAGTAAATTACATAGATCAGGGTAGATTAGCAATTTTAATTATGTATATGTACCTTAATTTTGTCGATGATTTCTTTGCCTCCAGTCATGATGCAAAATTAATAAAAACGAAGAAAACAAATCAAAACAAATAAAAATGTAGAAGAAGATTAGAAAAGAAAATTGCAGAAGGAAAATGACAAGTGGTAGAGGAAAACAAGATGACAATGTTCCTATGATTGACACGTCTCCTCTTTTACATAACTTAGTGTCTACGTTTTGCCTCGGACGTCAAATGAGCGTGTTGAACTGAATTAGAACGAATTAAAATAGTCTAACGAATTAAAATGGTCTAACGAATGAAAAAGTTATTGAATCGCTTAAAAATTATAAGATCAAATAAAAATATCTTTATAAAATATTTTAATTAGTTTTTTGGGATTATTTTAAATTATATACCTACTAGTACAAATAATTACTTTATAAACTAAATTTTAAAAAAAATTACAAAGTGAAAATTCAAATATCGCTTAACAAGTTAAAATCGAAAGTTCAAATAGTAAAGTAAATCAACTAAATTAATAAGATTTTTTTTAATTTTCTAGCTTTATGTGTACGCGAAAAAAAAGAGAATATAATTATCTGAATTTGGCTGGAATTTTTGAATTGGAATCGGGATAATCAGTTGTGAAATTATTTTATACCATAGTCTTGATATTGTTCTATTCTATATTCAATATTGACAGTGACATCAAGATCAGTTAGCCACCTTGATATAAAACAACTAAATTTTAATCATTTTATTAAAAATGATCAATAATTTACTTATAATGCTTCACGTAACTGATCCCTGAAGAGTATATGGATGTGAAATTTTCATAAACAGGTCGTCTTTAAAGTATTTAATGTCAGCAATTTAACGTAATAGGTAGATTGATAAAGATATCACATGTCATATTACTACTAAGTGAACGTTATAATGACTTGTACCTGATATTCTATATGATAAAAATGTGTCGTTAAGATCTGACGATAAAATTTACGAGATGAACGTTATGACTTATCTGAGGTGGAATGTTGACCAATCAAGAACTTTCATGTTCAGAAGATAGAGAGTAGCAGACATGAGGATCCTAAGATAAATATGAAAGCATACCAAGAGATATAAAATAAGGAATGAGATGTTCAAGTCGGGGTTGTTGAAGAAAAAGGAAGTTAATGATTAGAACATGTTGTAGACATATCGATCAGTTGACATGTTTCAGTCGTCAGTTTCCTTCTTCTTCAATAAGGGCGAGAGTTGACACGCGGTGGATATAGGATGACAATAGTGAAATTGGAATAATTCGAGCTTGTGAAGAGGAAATGTCAGGATGTCTCGATAAGAAAAATGTGAGAGCTTAGTCGTAATAAGGTTGTACCTCTTTTTAGTGGGCTCCAAACCAGGTCAAAGGTAGTAAGCACTAACTTGACCCAATCCCTTCAAAGGTAGCCGTACCACTAAAAGAGGCCCATAACCAAATCGTATACATTAAATATTGTTGGAGGCCCAAACTAAATTACTCGACAAAGTTGCACTTTGGTGGTCCCTAAAGATGGATTAATTTTACACAAACATCCTTCTTTTAAGGCTATTATTTAAATTTTCCCTTTATTTTAAAAATTAACACTTGTATAGCCCTCCCGACGAACAAAAACATTAGACTGTCGTTTAACTTCTAGAAAAAGATATTTACCTCATGATCTAACGATTTCTCATAAGATTCGTCAATTACATGTAAAATAAAAAAGATGATCATTTACTAAATAGCCATCTCGGAGAGGGACACCCCAATTTCTCGAATTTCTTTTTATATATATTAAAATTAGCTTTGGAATAAAAAGTATATATAATATGGTCATTCCATGTACCTTTTGTTTAAGTGGGCTCCAATCCAAGTCAAAGGTAGAAATAACTGACCCAATTTCCTTCAAAAGTAGCCGTACAATGAAGACTGAAGCACACTTAAAGGCCCATATCCAAATCGTATAAAATATTCAGAGGCCCAAACTAAATTACTTGATAATGGTGGACCCAAAAGAAGTTGTTAGGCAGAAATGGGCCCCAAATGGGTCATCCAAAAGGAAAAAGTTTAGAAAAGGTTATGGATATATATCGTATGATCAATTAGTTTACAAACACGATCGAAATATACACAACTTATTCATTAATAGTCATGTATATTATGTATATAGTATATGTATATATAGTATAATGAATACACATATAACAATATATACATTTCATACATGCTTTATAAACTAGCTGGTTGAAGAGTAAAGAGTCGTAAATTCTCCTCAAAATACTTGTTATCCCTTAATTTACGTACTTTTTAGTATGTGATTTAAAAGTTCATTCCAAACAAACTAAAAATATTAAATTACGATCTAATATTTTGTATAGTCAAATGTTGGTCAATCTCAAAAAAAAAATATTTGCACAAACTTTTTGAAAATAGAAATAAAATCTAAATGATGACTTAAAAGAAAACACAAGTGGAAGACATTGAAATTTCAAAGAACTTTTATTGTCTCTTGGATTTGGATTTATTAATACCCTATAGATCCAAGTGGAAGTCCTCAATATTTGCTTTTTTGCTTCATTAATCAAAGAGACCAATGTTGAACTCATCATTGTATTTGTCTTGGGATTCAAAGACATCCCTAATATGTTATCACTTGAGTTTTTTGGGTCCCCCCTTCTTTGTTTTTTTTTTTGTTTTTTTACTTTCCTCTTTGATATATATATCTATACTTTGCTTAAAATCTTCTTTTACTTTACATGAAAGTGTTCTCATAGAGCTAGTCTCTTCATCTTTCATGTATAAAAGCAACAAAAGCAAATAATATAAAGTAGGTCTATCAACCATAGTGTGAGAGGGTATTCTTTCGGGTGAATTGTGATAAAATTTATCTTCGTGCATTTCAACTAATTTTGAAGATAATTATTTTTTTATTAGTACATAAATAACTTTGTACATCAAGACTTAAATAAATAAGGAGAAATTACATATGTTTTCGATGAATTTTAACGATAACATCATGATTTTCGACGCACTTATTGACTAGTAGATAATATTCACAGGTGATCAACGATAAAGTATTCTTTTGAGGAAGAAAATTTCAGTCTTCGTTCATCTTAAATTATCAGTTGTAATTCTTTTTTTCGCACCTCTTAAGAAATAATAGAAATAATTGTTTAACTATTTTATTCTTTATTACTATTTAAACATTCATAATATCACGCATAACTAAATATTTATACTCTTCAAAAAGTAATAACTATTAGATAAATGAAAAAATAATTATACTTCTCTTCAACTTTAAAAATGAAAAATGATTTAAGATGGAAGGTGATAAAAAGGAATATAATTATATTTCACTGTTAAAAATCTTGAAATCAAAGTTCTTAAATCATCTAGTTGCATTAGAGTAGGTAATAAATCTAAATCTCTTTTCATTGACTTTTAAGCCAACAGATCACTAATCTTGATTATGATGATCTGTATCAAGTTAATAATAGCAGTAAACTAATTATTATTATATAATCTACACTACATATCAACATAATTTCATACACTAATATTCGGTAAATCTACACGCTTCCAATATGATTACTTATCCATATAGAGTAACTTAATTAATCAAATCTATAGTTGGCAACTTAAAGTACTGTTTAAAAAAAATTATCACATGATTTTTAGTCATTTAGACCACTAATCTTCATTAGCAAGTCCCAAACAAGGGGTCCATTTATCCCCTCTTTAGGGGAAAAAAGCCAACTCTATATACATTTTTCATATCAATAAACAATTTCGTGATCCAGTATAAAAAACGGATCAATTGAGTTATAAATTCTCCGATTTAGCTTTGTTTGCAACGATAATAACTATAAATCCGATGGAAAATCGTCGTAGAAAGAGCAATTCAGGTGATAGATTTTCATTTCCAATAATTATGCCGGTTCAGGAAGGTGAAGAAATGGAATTTGAATTTTCCGGTAGTGTTTCGCCGGGATCTCCGAAATCTCCGGCGGATCATTTGTTCTTCAATGGACGGTTACTGCCGCATTACTTCCCCTGTCAACCGGTAAGTAATATCAATAGTCCGATTTCATTTTCGCGATCAACGAGCAGAACGAGTAATGCTAGTAGCAGAGATTCGCTCTGGTCCTCGCGCAGCAACAGCACGAATAGTCGTAGCAGTTGCAGTAGCAGCGCGAGGACCAGCACGAGCGAATGTTCTGAAAGGAAATTGATGAATCAAAGGAATAATTCAGCGTTTGCTATGTATAGAAATTCGTCGAATAATATGAATTTTTCGACTACTCTGCATACTGGAATTTCGCCTAAATGGCAGTTTATTGTAACACCAGCACCAGTAATGAAGAAAAAACAACAAATTTCAGCTCCAGTTATGAAGAAAAAAGGCCAATTTGTTTCGAAATCTCAGAAACAGAGTGCGAAAGGAGGCAAAGAGATGAAATCGAAGAAACAGAGGAAGGAAAATGGTAAAAGAAAAGTGAGATTTTGGTTTTTGCGAAGAGTTTTCAGGAAGTTTATGTCAGCTTGCAGAGAATGTCACGCAATGGAACCAACGAGAAGAGAGAGGCTTTCGCATCGTTGAAAGTCATGTTGCTCGAATTCTTTTAAAATATCGATAGCAAATGAATGCATGTCAGATATTTCAAAAAATATTGCATTTTTGAAAAATCGAGTACAAGCAAGAAGGATGAAATGATTTGACATTACTAATTGATTGTGTCCTAATAATTACTGGCTAATTGTTGTTGTATGTGGCAAGTGTGGTGATGATTGGCTAAATTTTTAACTTTTGGTAATTATTGATCTATGATTTTGGGAGATAATATTTTTCTCAAGTCATATAAGTGATTAAGGTTTGTGACAAACCTTCTATGTCGAATAGATTTTGATCATGTTTTGTTTCCTAAATCTCTTTTCTTGCTTTTTATTACCACCTTATGCATGTATTTACTTGTCGAGTTAATCTAAATTCACGTTTTGCAAAATTGATTGAAAAAAAAACAGAGATTGCATTCATTCCGTCATATTTATACACATTTATTCACTAACTCACGCTCGATTATATCAAACAAATGAATGCATGACACCTATAAATTTTTATTACAAGAAAGTTCTTGCCCTTCCGTTCAAGCATTGCAATTTATTAAGTACCAATTCAAGATGGTCTTTGCCTAATTCCATCCAAGTATTGGATTTTTTCATGTTGTCAAAGATTTAAATAATAAAATAAAGTTGTGATCAAATGCTTGACATGAATTGATCAGATCATGTAAGAACAAGGTTTAAGTCTATCGATCTAAAAAAAATACTCAACTGCATATATTAATGATATAATTTATTTGACATTATCATAATGATAACAACTTGTCTATGACAACCTTTCATTGAATTCTCAAAGAACTTACTTGAAAGTTTATCGCCGGGAATCGATAGGAGATATAGTCTATTATTCTCACTTTTAACTTAAGACATCATCCTTACATGACGAGCAAAGTTTTTCACAATAAAAAATATACTCACGATCTATCATTTTTATAACGGTCTCATTTGTATGAATTTTTTTTAATTGTTATAACAAAATATTATTATGAAAAACACATAATAAGATAACATGAAAGTTAGCTCCTAATAAAACTTGATTATTATTGTGAAATGTTAGTCTGACCAAATATAGCGATACTTGGACATAATAAATAATATAAATACAAAATTATTTATATGAGCCATCTCTAACTAATTTTAAATTTAAACATATGTGACAACTATTTTATTTATACTTTTGAGATTTCGAATTCGTTTAATAAATAGTGTTTTTAAAGAATCTGACAATAATTTAACTTAAACTTCTTATTTGATAAATGAAACTTGCTTAAGTGATTGAGGACCTCCGTCAATGATCGATCAGCTTAGAATTTGAGTCATGCCAGAGGAAATGGAAAAACACTATTGATCCTAAGAAAGAAATAAAAAACTTCACATTTTATCGCTGATGATAAAAAAAAATAATAGTAACACAAATGTTATAGCACATATAAGTTAATAAGTATTAAAATAATTCAACTACATTTTTTTTATAGGAAAATAGGGGGACAAAATTACAAAATAGAAAATCAAACTCTCATTAATAAGAAGAAAATTCAATTTATTAACCAACTAAAATTCCTCTATAACTACATAAATATTACGACATATCTAATATCATTAAAAAAGAAATTTATTTTTTTACTTAAATTTCATGTCCAATGACATAAATAAATTGATAGGGAGGAAAAAGAAGGTGAATTCTTGTCTTGGTACGATTAAAAAATGTGATGCAATGGACAGATTGCTCCATTCTTAACCTGAGATCTCAATATTGTATTGAGCTTTGTATATAAAAAAATCCTTCACACCAAACGCTTCTCCCATGGCTCAACATATATCGTGTAAATATTAATTGATCGAACTTAGATATAGATCCCGATTATCGAGTTAAAACCTAACCAAAGAAAAAAGTTGTTATCTTTGGATTCTAGTAGTTTGTCCTGTGTGTCAAGGCAAAAATTAAGGAATAAAGAAGATTCAACATCATTTCACTACCAAAAGCTACTCTAATTTCATCATCCCGCCTCCCAAAATATGCCCCATGACAAGACACCAAAAGCCAACCCTTCTCAAACTATCCAAAAAAAATATTATTTTTTTTTACTTTTTATGTTTTAGTATTTTTTTGTTAATGTTCGGTATCTATTTTGGATAAAACAGATTCAGAATTTAAAAGTTTGTAATTCTGAAATCTATAATATGTATTCGATAAATCTATATAGTTCGTATGAGTTTGATAGAATTCATACCTTTCATGCTAGCTCTAAGTGATTTTAAGTTCGATTAAAAGTGATAAATGATTATAAATTTTTTACTTTCAAATATATTATTTTTTTATTGCTATCTTATAAGTTCCTAATGATTTTGTTGAAATATCGTACAAATGGGTCCTCCACTCAATACATGAACAAGAGGAAAAGGTAGGATCAATTGTTATTCGTTTTATTAAAAAGGTCACAACTTTTTTAATACAAATATCAAATATCAAATAAAAAAAATAAAAATAAAAAAATAAAGAGAGGGGCCAAGCAGTAATGTTATTGTAGATCTTTACATGAGAGTACTATTTTAGATAAATCTTAGAACATAAAGTTATAACTAGATATTATTTTGAATATTTAGGCTCCTTTATTGTATAATGTCAACTCACCAAATGTCAATAGGATTTACTAAGGTTAAACAAAACACTCCTCAACTTTGACCCTATAATTACTCGATCCTAATTTAAATGTCTTACTTTTCTTTTGTATTGTATTCAATAAGTTTTCAATTCCAACATTTTATATAGTAAATTTAAAATCACAATATTTAACAATCTCCCATTATTTCTTAAATTTCCTACATAGTCAAATTAACACAGTTAAATTAAGACGCCTGAAGTGATTTTTATATCGCTCGAATTCTTTTTAACAAACCATTAACTAATCATGTTAGATCCTCCAGATATGCATGATATTTTAATGATTCGACACGAACGCAACAAACATTTTTGAAAGATCCAGACAACACTACCCTAGTTTTAAATCTACTAGACATCCATATTCTTCCTACAAAAAAAATCATAGAGAAGCATAAATTTTCCTTCATTTCTAGATAAACTGATCAAAAAGACTAGAAGAAAAAAGTGGAAACATTCAATGGTCCAAAGGATGAAGGAAAATCAAACTATTAAAAGAACACTAAATTAAGCAGAAAACACAACTAAAAGCTTTTTCTTAAGTACAACTTCTCCAAACCATAACCCTAGAAAGATCATTCCAAGAATCTCTCCATCACATCAGGGTACATTCCTCCTTCATTCCTATATTCTCCGGGATTATTGGCGTGCTGATCAAGTGAAGTCGATGAATTAGAAGACGAAGCCATCCTAGCAGGAAGCGTATAGCTTCTCTTGAACTTGTCCATCTTCCGAATGCTATCGGGGTGGCTATCCAGGCTCAAGAAATCGTTTGGATTAGCACCTCCGTTGTTGTGCAAGCTAGAAGCATCTGAGTTCGGATTTGATGTCTTCCCATCAAGACTAAGCGGATGCTGATTATGATCCGGTTTGGAACCTAAGCTATCAGGATTGAACAGGATCCTGGAATCATCATTTCTACCAGTGAGAGCACTAAAGAAAGTTAATCCATTAGGCCACTTGATATCACTCTCATGATCAGCAGTAGCTCCCATCATGTCTTCCATTCGTGGTTCGGATGAATGAGGAAGTTGAAGGAACATATGTGATTCATCTTTCGACTGTGGAATACCAAGTCTCGCGGAGTTCTGGAAGTTGGGAGACGATAGTAGCGAAGACGCTGAAGGCATTGGCCTTGGTCCCCAGTTGAAAAGTGGAGGAGGAGCGCGAATTGGCATGGTCGGCTGCTTAAGAGGAATTGCAGACGAAGGTGAACTAGTCCTTGTTGAAGAAAATAGTTGTGACAAATAAAAGCCAGATTGATAGCCTAGTGACTCGAACGTGTGCCTCATTCTTAACACGAAATGGAGGTCTTCCGGTATCTGAGAAGGATACAACATTCTCATCTAAATTAGATCAAAGTACTTTATTCATATTAAGTAACCAACTATGTTGCTCAGACTAGTACTCGTGTTAGATACTCCAAAAATGCACTACTTTTGGAGGATCCGACACAGTAATCACATGTCCATAGATAAACAAAGATTACAGTAGCAACTAAAATAAACAAGATCTCTTTTTTAGGGAAATAAGTCTTACAATCTTGCAGGATCCCAGTTGCAGTAGGCCATGTCCAGCTTGAATCACAGCAATAGTCTGCAACATAAAAACAGTACACTGTCACACACACACATAAAGCAAAGCAAAAAAATGGCATACAAAACAATCCAAGAAATCTTCATATAGGGCAGCTTGGTGCACACTAACTTCCCACTATGCGCGGGGTCCAGAAAAGGGCAAGACGAGGTTATTTCCACAACTCGACCTGACACGACCCCGTGACCTCTTGCTCACATGGAGACAACTTTACCAATTACGCCAAGACTCCATTTTTTTTTGTAAACAAATAAGATAGAGAGGCAATTATTGTTCTGGAGTTATGAAGCTGACCTGAATCCCTGACTCAAACTGGTCAGTCCACTCAGGTGGGAGCTGCAGAAGTTAAATCATCATCAACCATACAATCTTTATCAGACCAATAATTGGCAAATGAAAAAAAAAAATCAGTTCCCTAAGATAACCAAACATAAATGAAAGTAAACATACAGCATCAAATGAACTCTGCCAGTAATTAGATATGTTTGGTTCACATTCAGTAGGTTCCTTGAAAACCCATTTATGACACTTATCAGATGCAACTTTACCCATCAACCTGCAAAACCAAAACCCAACCAATCAAAATAGAAAAAATAGTTACAAATCTTTTGTCTCCTCCACCTTTTGATTCTCTATTTATATATACTATTGTCCATTATTATTATTCAGTGGTGAGAGAGTGTGGAGATGGAGAGTTTCAAAAATCCAATACCAACCAAATCACCTACCCAGTACCCACCCTTCTCCATAATTATATAACTGAATGGACATTTTGCTGAAGGCTTTTCTCACAAGATCTTCACCATCCATCTCTTCCAAGCAATCTGTTCCTCTACCTCTGCAGAATCCATCTTCCCACATCAACATCCTGCATAAATCAACACAAAATGAAAGCAAAGTTACAATCTTTCACCTAAAAAAAGATCCTTTTTGCTTCTTTACGAAGTCTATATATTTCTGAATAGCAATAACTACGTTTCGCAAACAAGTCTGGGTCGGCTATATGAATCCTTAGTTCTTCATTTAAGCTCATATCTTTCTTTACACAAATAAAGAGACTAAAGTCCATTTTCTTGAACAACAATAACTATGTCTCAATCCCAAACAAGTTGGGTCAGCTATAAAAAGAGGCTAACTCCCAAGTTCTTGAACAACAATAACTACGTCTCAGTTCCAAACAAGTTGGGATCGGCTACACAAAACCCCACTTCTTTTCTTTTTTGACACAGCTATAAAAAGAGTAGAAGTCCATTTTCTTGAACAATAATACCTACAATCCCAATCAAGTTAGCTAAAAAAAAGAGATTTTGAACTCCATTTCTTGAACAACAACAATAATAGCACCTCAATCCCAAAACAAGTCAGCTAAAAAAAGATATTTTAAAGTCCATTTTTCTTGAACCACAACAACAGCAACAATAACTACACCTCAATCTCAAACAAGTTAGCTAAAAATGAGATTTTTTTTTCTTGAACAATAACTGCAGCTCAATCCCAAACAAGTTAGCTAAAAGAATAGATTTTTAAGTCCATTTTCTTGTTCCAAAAAATGGGTAAGAAATCAAAATACTCACAAGCTACCATTGTCATCTCCAACTTTACAACCATTACCACCTCTAACTCTCCTGCAAATAAGACAAAAAATGAGGACCCCCAAAAGACAAGAAAAACAGAGAAGAAAAAAAGCATGGGAAAGACACATACGGTCGAGGACGAATGGTCCAGAACACTGAATAAGTCCAGTCTGTGTTAAGACAGACGCTTCTTAGTGCCTCATGAAGGGCCATCATCCCAACTGCTTCTTTGCTTCTATCAGATGTTCCTGAGCCCACCATTTTTTCCCTTTTTTTTTTCCCACTTCTCTCTTTAATGATAAAAACTAAACCCCTTTTTCTCTTCTCAACACTCAAACTTCAACTCCTCTAGAAAAATTTCTCTTAAAGATTCAATTTTTATTGTTTTTTTTTTATCTTGTTGAGCTAAAACTATACAATACAAATGCTTATCAACCACAAAGATAGAGACCCTTTTTTCTTCTTCACATTCCCACTACCCCCTTCCCCCTTGTATGTTCTACTTTTTACCTTCCTCTGTATTAGATTACCAAATCTGACTACTTAGGTGAAACCAAGAAAAGGCAAACCAAAAAAAAAAATTAAAATGGAATGGCTTTAGTAAAAGGAGAGAGAGGAAGAAGTTTTTTACTACTACCTCTCCGCCTCAATTTAAGTTGCTTACTTTTTATATATTTTATTTGGTGTTCGATTATTTTAGATTTACACCACAAAGAACTCTCTATAAAAAATTCTTTTATATTTTGATCGAACTCGAAATTTTTAATTAAGAATTAATGATATGACTTATTTTTCTTTTTAATCTATTATTCTATTTATTTTTATTTGTTATGTTGTGTTTATCGAAAGTCAATTTGACTAGATTCAAAGTTAAATTAGATTACATTAATTCAATATTTTAACAAAAAATAGATATTCAAAAACTATATAAAAAATACTAGAAACTGCAATTTTTTTGCATATCAATATGATGAAAAATGTATCTTAAAATTTTATTCAAAGTTCATATAGTTTGATTCAAAAAATAGAAACCATGACAAACAATAGTGAACGATGTCAAACTATATAAAATGAAAAATATATCAAATCTACTAAAATATTTTTAATCTGATGATCTTAAAACGTGAAAAATTGAAACTAATTATTGAAAGGGATAATAATCATTTTCTAAACAAGCTTAAAGGTAGAGCTAGGTCAAATAAATTAAAATGGAAGAAGTATTTCCTTTTATATTTAGTAGATGTTCTAATCACAACTTTTATAAGTTTAACACAAAAAGATTCTCTTAGTTTATTTCTTAAATTTTATATTCAGTCAATTTAAGATACTTAAATGAAATAACAAAGATTGTATTGAATTAGTATCATGTATAAAAGATATTTTATATATAAATTTTTCAAACATGAATTTAAATTTAATTAATATAAATTTGATATTGAGTATGGAATATCGAACACAAAATAAAAATTAAAAAAATATTTTTAGAGGTGCGTGCGTGCGTGTGTGGGGTGTGAGAGTGTGTGAGGGATATTTTTATGTTTTGTTTGCTTTTGTAATTTTACCATGAAAATATGAGAGGTGGTGGGGACAGCTTTTATCTTCCCTCCCTAACAAAGCGCTTACACTGCACAAAGAGCAGCCAAAAAGGAGGCTCGTGCCTGCAAATGTCAAGTTACTATTTTGCCCTTCTCTTGGTTATTTTGAAAGAAAAAAAAATTTTTTTTTTAAAAAAATCTTCAATATTTCTTACAATAATTTTTAAAATTGTTTTGCGCGTGATGTTAAATAAAAATCTATGCATTCATCAAGAATGTTTAAAGTTCATACATGTATCAACAATAATAACGATATTTTTATCGTAATTTTATAAGTAGAATTTGAAGAAAAAAATTATAGAGTATGCAGTTTTAATCAATAGTAAAATTAAGAATTTTGTCATGGAGAATTAAAATATGAAAAATTATGCACACTGAATTGAAAGAGGTGTAATATCTATTAAAAAAAATGTGACTTTTTCCGTCCTAATGAAGTTTGGATCAACCTCTAGCCCTTACTAGCTTCGTCTCTGGTCTAGCCCTATCTTTTAAAGATAAAGTGATTATTTTGATAGATTTGATCTTTACTAGCTTTGTCTCTGATATTTTCTCTACTTTTTTATCAAAGATAGAGAAATTATTTTAATGGACTACAATAGTAGTACTAGCATCACATTTGATATCTTTAAAATGTGAGTTAAAATTTCAAATTCATTCATCAAAATATTTATGTCACGTAGTTCATCACTTCATATTTTGAGTATAAATACATGATTTAACACATATTTGTATATAAATATCTTTTATACACTATTATACATTTTATACCAGATCAATTATACTTTAAAAAATCATTTATATTTAATTAAGTTTATATTTAATTAATGGTTGTTATACTATTACCTAGTGGGAAATTGAAGATTTTGAAGGGGACATTGCCAACCATAATACAAAGACAAACTTGTCATTTGTATCAATGTTCAAACTTAAAGGTCAATAAGCCAGTCAAACAAGAAAATTGGAAAATTTAAATTAAAATACCAATCTTGAAGGGGTGAGCACATGAGTATGTCTCTTGGAGTTGAAAATTCATTATTTAATACAAGAAAAAATTTTCAAAAATTGTGAAAACATGGTGCGGTAATCAATTAATTGAAGGTTTCCATGATTTTCATGCAATCCACAATTGATTTTTAAATTTAAAAAAGGAGAGAATAGAAAGAAATTTTATCACAGTCACCTCCACTAATAGCTATTATCGCACAGAGTCATTTTACGGTCAAAGAATTTTGTCATCTTTGATTATAATATATTGTTAAAAATATTTTATTATATATATAGTAAAAGTCGAATCTTATTTAATTAGTTCATATATTTACTTTTTCAAATTTTGAATTGTTTAGTTAAAATTCTAGCTCTGACATCACATATCTTAAAAGATCACTTTTTATCAAAAGAAAATAAAATCAAGAAAATGATATTTTCTTAAAAATAATAATTATTACTATTAATTGAGTGATAATACGTAAATTTATTTGAGTATAAATGCTACACACAGGACAATTTGATAATCCAGTCAACTGATAACCTAGCTATGTGATCAAAGGCATATTCACTGCACAACAACTCCCACGACTTTGGTAACAAAAAAAAAAAGTGAGTATAACACTTCAACGTTCAGTTATTAAATTACACATATTAGTTCATAAAACGTATTCTGAATCGAGTTTGTCGCATAAGTTTGCTTAGCGTATTTTGTATTTTTAATATAATTTATAAATTATTATAGAATGTTAAGTTTATTCGGTTCATATAAAGTATTCAATATAGAGTACCCCACAATACTACATAAAAAATGAAATATAGCAGTAAATTAATTAGCAATTGTAGCTAAATATGTGTTTTTAGCGGCAATTAGCACTCTTTGTATATATTCCTAAAGGTTTTAGCAACATTGAATCTAATGACACTTAATTAATGTCGATAAAGACTTTAACACTCTTAATTAATGTATCTTCTTATTATCGTTAAAAGTTATTTTTTTAAGTACGACTAGTAGAGAATGTGATAAAAGGTTAAAAATGCTTACGGGTTATCAATCTTATGGTTAAAAAAAGTACAAAATTAATCGATGTAAACATTTTATCAATTTCGTATGTAAACTCATGAAATAAAAATTAACATGTGTTTTGATGAAATGGTTTGAACCCTCCACCATTAATTAAATATCTTATATTCGAATCTATATAAATAAAAGATATTTATAAAATATGAATTCAATTTTAGTCGAAACGAAAAAAACGGAGGTTGATTTTGTATTAAAATAGGATGAAGGGCATGTATGGAAATTCAATGGAACACAGAATCTTTACCAGTCAAAAGCAAAACTGGTAAGGACTCTGACTCTCTGAGAGGTTTAGATATGAAATCATTATAAAAATTGGATTCTCAGTTGGTAAATATAATTAATAAATTAAGTATCATTATGATAATAAAAAGACCTTTTTTATTTATTTTTTTTCACTAAAAAGACCTTTCTTTACTACGAAGCAGTTATCACACAAGGAAGAAATAAAAAACTCGAAATCTTCAAATCAATTTTTTTTTAAAATCTCTAAATACGTATTCTTCAACTCAACAGCGTCAGCTGCACGTGAAGGAATCTCAAAATAGTAAAAAAATAAATAAATTAAAAAATATTGGAACTCAAAATTTTGCTTTTTAGAATAATTTATTGGTCTTATTCTAGTTTCTGAATGTCATTTAAATTAATATTCCATTAAATCAACTTTGGTTTTGAATTTTTAAAGCTACGAACAAAAAATTGAATAAGTTTCTCTTTTATTAAAAAAAAAAAAAACAAGTTGCTTTATTGATTAAAAAGAATAGAGGTTTTGTGCTTGTATATAATATAAAGTTTTATTAGTTCTTAAAAGAAGTAAAATGAAAATAAGTCTTACATTATTATTATTGTTTGCTTGACTTTCACTTTAATCATATTTAATCAGATGATTAATTAGTAACCTTTTTGGACCAAAAATATTTTTTAAAATTTCATGATTTTTGCGTAAAGCTACGTGATAATTTCCAAACGTTCGCTAATAGAAATTCGAACATTTGTAATTTTTATTATTAATATTACCATTCTGAAATAAACTCATTCATATTTTAAGTAATTATAAAGGGATTAAATTTGTGCAAACAATATAATTTTTTTTATGATGAGCTCGAAACCTATTTATTCTAATGTTTCTTTTCGTTCCCAAATATTGTATTCAAAACGCTGATATATAAACGCAAGATAATTCGTTATATAAATTTCTTCATTTAGTTATAACTAATTAGTATTGTATTTTAAGTTATCAATTAATAATATACGTCGATTAGGAATTTAGGATAAAATAAAAAATACACAAATTTATTTATTGGTTTTCTAACATCATTCTGCGTCTCATCAATAATTCATTGGTAAATATTTATAAACATTTTGGATTTCACGATCTATTATTTTGCACGTTTGTCGAGTTTCGAAAACGACGTGCATTAATTTGTTAAATATTGGAAGAAAAGTTTCTTTTAAGTTTTATGATTGTGGTGAAAAAGAAATGATTAATCCTCCTTAAAAAATTTCGTATCAAATGAAAAAGAGACAAGTTGCCTTCTTAAATATGATTTGAACTTTCATTTTTTTAAAATTAGGTTCAAATTTATGTTATTATATGGTATCATAGTAGAATCTATCGATAGTTATTATTTATCAATAACGTGCCTTAGATTATTTACGATCTTTAGCCGTTTAATAGATGACATTTTTAATAAAAATTACTACTATGGAAAATATCCCTAAATTTAATAGCGAATTGTAATTAACTAACATTATTATATACTTTAGCATTTTTTATTATGTATATGACACTTTATGCGCACTAGGTAAATCTCCTCACTGTGTAATAGCCTGCAAACCATATAGTGGATGTAAATCGCACTAGGCAAGACAGACTTAACTCAAAAGACATTTGAAAGGGATCGATCATGAATCATCCATGTGGATAATCACTTTTCAAACCAACTGAGTTATTTAAAAAGACATATATATATTTATTTATCGCTAAATTTTATTTTGTTATAATATCACGCGAGAAGTGAAAAAAGAATGGGTGATTTTTTTAATGAGAGTGTGTCAAATGTCATCATTTTAAGGAAAAGGAAAAGTTTACAATAGTTTTCCAACTCTTTTATTAAAAAAAAAGGTTAATATTATAATTAATCAAAATAAAGCTGTAAAATTAGTGATTAAGGAGTCACGTGCACACGTGCGATGGCAGTGAGTCGGTGCATCGTTTCGCATAAAAAAAAAGAGTAGCGCACGAATTGCGGAGCAGTCAATATTTCTCCCTCACGCGCTGCATATAAGCAAATTGAGGTTGTCAAATTCAAATAATTCGGATCGTTTGATCGGAAATAAATTATTATGTAGTTAATTATTTTGTGAAGCTCAATTAGAAATAAATTATTTAAGATTAAATATATCAAAATAAATTATTTTATAATATATATGAGATATGTCAACACTAAGGCGTACATGATAAAGATAATAATTTTAGTATGATCTAATGCCTTCAACTAAATACAAGATAAAATAATACTTCTATATTATATTCATTAAGTAATTATATATGTACCTCATATCAAACATACTTTAAAGTTTGAATTTTGGGATTATATTATGGTGTCGAATTTGAAAAAAAATCCAAGTAATTGGTAAAATTAATGTTACATCATTAGGAAATTATGGGTTCATATGGTGGAAAAAAGTCTTTGAAGAAATATGTGGTGAAATAGTGTACAATAACCTCTTATTATTGGATCTTTTTGGATTCCACACACAACAAAAGCTTTAGTGTAACAGACTGCCCTTCTTTTTAGATTATAGCATCAAATGCTATTATTTAGTACTTTTTCGTCGTAATTTACATACTAATGTTTGATAGATTTTTAGAACTTATAATCTAAAACGAGTCATAGATAACTTAAGTAATAACGTAACTAAAAAACTTAAAAGTTAAATTGTTAATACTAAATAAAAGAAAATTGTTATTCTTTTTAAACAGTCTAAAAATAGTGCAACATAATTGAAAAGAATGAATAATTGATTATGGTTATTACTTATTAATGTGTTTGTGTTTTGTGTTTTGTGTTTTGTTCTAAATAAGCCTGCACTGTTTTTCTCCCTCTTTCATTTATAAGTCCTATTTAAGGACAATTTCTTGTAAAGTGAAAAAGAGATTACTCTTCATAAATACTCCCTCTATTCTTAATTATTTATTTATTTTTTAATTATTTTTATTTATCTTGACAAATTATGAAAGAATAATTTTTTTTATACGTATTATATCATTAATTAATTATTTTAAGAAAGATAAAACTTTTTGAAAATCTTAAATTTTTAATTAATTCACTTTATAATTAACAGGTAAAATGATAAATTTATTATGTCAATAGTTGATCTCTTAATATGACAATTTAATAGTGAACAAATAATTAAATACTAATTCATAAGAATTAATATGAAAGTACAAAGATGTTAGATGTTCAAAATAATTGTGTTGAATGTGTTTGAATCATTTAACACGATGACAGAATTAATATTTGGTAAACGTTTTATATACTAATTAATAGTGTTGCCAAAGACTTTTTAGTTCCAACGTGTGAAATATTTTGTGACAATATAAATTGTGTAATGATTTTCTCATAGCCACTTGTTATGTTTATTTGTTTATAATGCACGTTATAATAAACCATGAGCACACGTACATCAAATTGACATGGATTTAACACATATATACGTGTATATGAAAGGAAATGTTAAATAGTAAATATTTGTGGAAAAATGAGATCTCTTGTTCATTTATAATTATTCTTTTTCAGATATGTTATGTATTAAAAAGAAGATCTCTCGTAAAAAAATATAAAACTAAAAATAAGTTTGTAAAGAGTTAAGAAAATGATGTCATGTCAATGTTATTACTATCATATATTATGTACCGTCCATATTAGACGGGCAACGACCAATATGCTCTTATAAAGACTTGTAACAAAGACGGATCAAGAATTTTAAATTTACTTATTCACCAAGCAAAGATCAAGGGAGTTTGAGATTGACCAACATAGTACACAACACTAACTACTCGAGAGTCGTTTAGTTGGTGCATTATAACAAAAATAACTTTTAGCGGCATTAAATATTGACACTAATAAATAGTGCTAAAATCTTTACCGGCATTAGTTAAGTGCCATTAGAACCAATGTCGCTAAAGGCTTTAGGGACATATACAAAGAGTGACAATTGCCACTAAAAATAGATATTTAGCGGCAATTAAGAATTAAATGTCGCTAGTGATCATTTTTGTTGTAGTGGTGGGATAAGATATATAATGATATTTCATGAGTTGGAACATCCCATATTGAGATTATTTTATCCCACCTTCCATATAGGATAACTTATCCCACTGTTTGTACTACAACAACGAGATGAAATAATCTTGAAATTAAGTAACTCTTACTACCAAATGCTTGCTAAGACAGAAACAACCTCTCTATCTTGATGTAATATTAAGATTTGTATACATTCTATCCTTCTCAGAATTCACTTGCCAAACTTCACTGAATATGTTGTTGTTGATGTTGTTATTACCTAACACAAGATAAAATAATTCTACAGAATATATCGAGGTTATTATCCTAAATTATTCCACCAACCAAATGATCCCTTGCATTGTCTCGAAAGATTGAAACATTTTGGATGTCATTCAAGTGATTTCTTCTTAAGGATTTTCATGGTTTATAATGAAATCACTAAATAGAGTGTTGGATGTAACAGACTAAAAGCCTTCCAGCCCACTTGGGTAATGGGCCTGTATTGAGAAATGAGGCTTGTTGATGGTTTTCTACTCCATATCAGCCCATAAAATTTCCTAAAACTATTGAGAAGGGGAATTTTTGTAAATAGCCACCGTAATAAACTTAATTATGTTTTATAACTATTGTTTGCATATTAACGGGTTATAGTTACAGCTTAAGGTACCTCGTTTGTATAATTCGTGGGTACGTTTGTATGATATTTTTGTATAAAATCGAAATAACGAACTTATACAAACGCAAACATCTGAATTTTAACAATTATTCATATTATATTATACAAATGTTATACAAATTATATCACACAAATTTTCAAATTATACAAACATGCGAATTATACAAACTCAAAACCCTAACCCACATAATTATCTTTGAATATTGGTCACGAGTGGTAATCAACTAAAACTATTACTAAAATGACTAATTAATTAGTATATATTTGCTTAACCATGTAATTTTCCCTATTGAGAATTTTCACAAATAGCCATCATTTTAATTAGGGTAAAGTTATTTTTAATGTATGAACAAAAATTGAATAAAGACAACTTTAGCTAACACATACAAATAAAGTAGTTGGAGACATATTTTTTATTTTCAACTTTTTAAAAGTTATTTTAAACTCGTTTTAGGTTATTTTCAACTATGCACAACACTTTCAAAAGCTAAAAATAACTTAAAAAATAAATTTAATCAACTTTTAAATCAATTTAAACATACTCTAAATATCGATAGACTCAAAAGTTCATATGATTTCCTTTCTCTTTTGAGGTTACAAAATTGGTCCAAAATTTGCAATACGCCTGACCTATTCAAAGTTTGATGAGTTGACCGAATATAATAATAATAATGATAATAATGATAATGATAATAATAATAATATGGTATAGATTTAAGTTATATATTTGACATATATTTACATTACCGGTGTAGGTTAATTAAGAATACAACACAATTTTGGTAAATTTCAATATTGATCCAAGCAAGAATAGAACAAAGTTTAATCTTCCAAGTCCATAACATTATACTTTCTACTTAATTCATTTGAATTAGATTTTTAATTTTATCATTAATTTGCACTGTAAACTAAAAATAAAAACACATCACATAATACGAGTAAAACAGTCAAGTCAATATTATAATTATTAAACAAATTTTATCTTACGTTCATAGCATGCACATTATTTTCTACTTAATCCGTTTAAACTTTCGATTCATATTCCATTATCAATTTGTACATTTATAACGAATTGAAAAAGAAACCATAATATATAATACGATTAAACGATAAAGTCCATGTCAAAAACAATTATAAAATACTCATAGTATTTGAAGTAAACAATTTGTTAAAATTATTAGAAATTTTACTCCAAAAGAATGTCGTATAGAGAATAAGGTTGCTAGAACCGTGATGGAAAAAACATACTTAAAAAAAGCGATTCCCTCAATTCTCATACTCGAACTTAAGTATAAATATTAAATACCGAAAAGAAAGAAAAAAACTTTAAGCCAAGTGAAAAAAAAAACAAAAACGCAGAAGCAACAAATCTCATTTCTCGATGTGAAAATAGACTCCAGCTAGTACGAAACTCGTAACGAATAAGAACAATCCGGTTTGACTCTAAGCAAACCGGTTCAGTACACAAAAAAACCGGTCCAACACAAAAATAATTTTTTTTCTCCCAATAAAAGAATTACAGTAAACGAAACAACATTCCTTCTTCTCGCTCGATCCCCTGTGTATCAGAAACAGAAAATTACTTCAATCTTCGCTCAAAAAGGGATACAGAGATCCATGGATTCTCCTGCTAATTTATGTATTTACTCATGAAATTGCTCATCCATCGACCGTTCTGAATTTATATTCATAAAAAGGTAAGTCTTCGATTCGGTGAAAATAATTTAAGAAAAATTCCGAGCAGTTTTTGTAGTATTTTTTTTTTTTGTAATTTTTCTTCCTTGTAATAAGCTGTTTTCGTTTTTGCAATGTTTAGTTTGGCACCGTTTCACTATCGATTTAGAATTTGCTGAACTGTCATTGTTATCGTCTTCCACTTTACCTAACGAAGTATTATCCTTAAGTTTCCTGCATTTCGGATTTAGTGTTGTTTTTTATGCTTTGCAGATCTCAAATTTAGCTTCATTTCGCGTATTGATGTGTGTTTAATTGTTTGTAGTGTGAATTTTAAATTTTGTGTTATTATTGGTTAATTTAAGTAGTTAATGTTTTTTCAGATTGATTTTCCGTGCCAGAGAGTGAGATTGAGTGGATACATTTTATGAATTTGTTGAACATTTACTAAGAGGAGTTGTTGAATGAGAAGTGCAAGCTAGGGGATGCTGGCTTCACTTCATCTACTGAGAGTGTGAAGGGATAAAGGTAGTTGTGTATAAAAATGGCTGATGCAGCTGCTCTTATTGAAGCTTCAGGATCTAGATTTAGTGATCTGGAGCTCATTGGAAGAGGCTCATTTGGTGACGTCTATAAAGGGTAAGGATTAAAATGTTTATTTTGTTAATGTGCTTCCATCTTGCTTTTGTTGCTATGCATTGTGAATCAATCAGTTACACTTCTATTTCAAATTAGTTTGGGTAAATAATATGAATCTTCCATGTCCATGCCACTCAATTCTGTCCTGTTTCGTGCTTACTAAAAGCTTTCCTTTTTAATAGATACTTAGTTATACCTTTTAATAGAAACGGATCACGAATTTTAAATTTATCTGCAAGTGGAATTCCACGTGGAAACTTTGAATTTAAGCGAGCTGACGTCCATATACAGAGCATTAACCACTCATTGTCTCAAAGAACAAACTTATGGGATGTTATACACGTGTTTTCTTAAAGAAAAATGGTTTAAGACTAAATTGTCGTAATTGCTAGTAGTAACAATTAAGTAATGGAGGTGCTGGACTAAAGCCTTCCAGCCCACTTGAGTGATGGCATGTATTTGAAAAATATGCTTATTGATAGTCTCTCAGTCTTTTTATCACTTATTTGTGCCAGAGCAACTTCTATCCATATTGGCCCATAAACTATCCTACTGGGTATTGTTCGTAAACTTTGGTAACCAAGTCATAGCATGTTGGGTTCAAAGTAATCTAGCAAAACTGTTTTGGCTGAAATGAGATAGAATAATATGAATGTAAGTTGTATACTTGACTGTATCAAAATAAGTTCAAATTAATACATAGTAGCATTTCGCTTACTTTGTTTTTTTTTAATATACCAACTTATAATAGTCACGCGCTAGTTGCAACTGGATTACCTGGTATAAAAATTTTCTTTTACAATACCAATATAAACAACTTAAGTTTAAAAAGTATAAGGCAATACTTGTTTCTTCACTTGTTATTTGAATTCTAAACTAAAAGTACATAAAAAGTTGATTCTCAAGCAAAAAAAGAACAAATAGAAGGGAAGTATCTCAAATAGAGCAATTCGTAATGCTCTCTTCCTTTACGCCAGGATAACAGGAATACTAAAGAGTGTGACATCTCTCAGTTCCTTTAGCACAAGCCATTACATAATTAATCTTCTTTGTTATACCGGTGTGGTACACGTGTCAAGATATGATCTTTGCTTTTGGGACTCAGTGTCCCCTAGTGAGGCAGGGAAAAACTTCAAGAAGTGTCTTTTATGTTAATTTGGATAGCCGGAGGTTCGAATCCCTCTCCATCCTCTAAGTCATAAGTTCTCTCTTGCGTTATCTAGAACATTTCAATCCAATTGACAATTGTTACGCAACACATATTTGGTATTCAATAGTGACCAAGCAAATACTAGACAGATTTTATCATAATACATATTTCTACTTGGTCCGATTTGACCCGTCCATTATTGACCATACTTGCACATTTGAGGTGAATTGAAGAAAGGGCGATATATTTAAAGGTTTGGGGTTTAAACAAATGATCAAGTCATGCTACAAAATATACTCTAGGCTACATCAAATGATAACAACTAAACCTTAATTATAACTTGTTGATATTGCGTGTATGAATCCTTCATTTTCATTACACTTAGTTCTTTGATAAATCTGCATTAATTCTAAGAGATTGTAAGGTTTTTGAAACAACTTCCTTGTTATTTCAGGCATACTTTATCCATTTTCAGCTCCTTTAATTGGTTGAAGTTGTTACACCTATGTAACAACATTTAGATTTGCCTTAGAACATAGACAAATCATCACTTATGACAATTTTCTCAGCACATTTTCTCTGTGCTACTTGCATCCTTTCTCTAAATTTGTATCAAAGTGGATTTGAGAAGGAAAATATTCCTGAATGGTTAATTTTAAGACTGTTTACTGGTGTGTACGAGTAGTATTATGTGTCAAATATCTTTTTGATAATGGGAAGTCTGTCAAATATCTTGATGTTCAAAAGTAGATGATGTGCCATACATTTGGAAGGGATGTAAGCATGTGTGTCTAACCACTATAGATAATCTTTCTCATATTCAAATGGTTAAGTCATTATGAACAACTACTATGATGTATAGGATTTTGCAGAAATAAAAATATTTTTTTTGACAACACAACATACCCAGTGTAACATGTACCTTACCCCTACCTTGTGAAGGTAGAGAGGCTTTATAAATTAGTAGATTAAGGACTTTCGATATATGATGATTGTAATATGGAGGAATTGCGATTTGAAGTTTATAGGGGAAAATGACATACGAATTCTAGTCTGGATTTCTTATTTCGTCTTTTCTAATAGCTGGATTTTGTCTTCTTGGTGAGACCAGAATTCTAGATAATCACTTGAAGTAAGCTAATTTCTCTGTAACCAAAAGAGAGACATTTAACCTATTGCCAGTAGAAATAGGTTAAATGCCATTTACGGTAAGAGTCTTTCTAACAGCTTGTGGGACTTGAATGCCATTCTTTTTGATACGAACTTGAAGGCCATCCTTTATTAGGTGGATAAGCAAAATCTATTCTGTTCTGCATGGTCCCTTATCTCAATCAGTATCTTCTTCTTTAGCTATGCAAACGGGGAATAAGTGTAATAGACTGTCCTTTGGTAAGAGATATACAATAGTATGATAATAGCGAAACTCATGTCTAGACTAAGTGAAAGCTATTCTAGCAATGAAATTTTTAAGTTTTCTTTGTTATTCCCACCAGCTTGACATTAAATTTGTTGTTGAGATATCATCATGTTAATTTTCTTGATTTGCAGGTTTGACAAGGAATTAAACAAAGAAGTTGCGATCAAGGTTATTGATCTGGAAGAATCGTGAGTATATGGCCTTGAGTACTTTTCTTGGAGTTTGAAGTTACGTTCACTATGGTGTTTTTCAGCAGGAGCTAGTGTTCATTTACTCTCCTTCTCCTTGGAGAGAGAGTGCAATGATAGCTAATATGGAAGCTGCAATATTGTATTTTACCCTTGTTCTTCATATTTTGTATATCATCTGGGCCGTAGATCTTTTTCATGCACTTTTAATTTATGTTTCTATTGTGTGAATAATCAGTCAAGGATAAAATGAGACTAGATTCCCTTGGCAGAACTTCCAAATAGGTTGATAAATTATGAGCTCTATCATCTTTTGTCAATTTTGCCAAGTAGGTTGGAAGATCGATTATTCTAGTACAATCGATACAGGAGAATATATATATATTTATCCAATGGTAGCAGAATCAGTGCAAACTATATCTAGTGATTTCTGCTCCTTGCTGTTCTAATATGAATATCTTCAGGCCTCTACATATTTTTCTCTAGCTAGTTTAAAAGAATGATGAGTCGAAAGCTTCCTTTTCATATTTGTTATGGAAGTTGTTCCAAGAGTCTTTACGTTGATCTACTTGATTAGAGCTTGAATTGTAGTGGTTTTTGTGGTGGATAGACTGACCAGCCTAACATTCAGTCCCTATGTGTTCTTAATTCAGTTCATATAATTTTTTGATCAGGTAAAGCTGAAGCTACTTAGTTCGCTTCATATTTGAACTTTGCCTTTGTAAAAGTTAAAAAGATTGTACTGGAAGTCCACGAATTCCCTCTATTTTTTTGGGTAGTTGAAGTACACTTAATTTACAAGATTTTCTGATACATCACCACTTAGACATCGACAGAAATTCTTTTGCCATTTTTTATGACCTTTAATAAAAAACTTGTGTATAAATGGTTCTAGTTGCATGAAGCAGTCTATGCTGGGGTGGGAAGATGAAATTAAAGTTTCATACAATTAAATCGCTTCATTGTATATTTCTTGTTAAGTTCTGTCCTTGTTATAAACTTCGTGACATTTCTAGTTTAACCTGAAATGCCTTTTTATCATTGTCATTCAGAGAGGATGAAGTTGAGGATATCCAAAAGGTATGTTCACATTTTTATGGACTTATGTTACTCATTGGTGATTATATTAGAACATTAAGTGAGCAGGGTTTTATTGGATGACTTTTTTTCAGGAAATTGCAGTTTTATCACAATGTCGATCTCCTTATATTACGGAGTACTATGGGTCATACCTGCACCAAACTAAGTTATGGATAATAATGGAATACATGGCTGGTGGCTCAGTTGCCGATTTAGTAAGTGGAAACATCTAAGATAATGCCAACCTTTGTGCCCTAGCTAAACAATTATCCTGGATACAGAGTGAATATTCATCATAAAATAATGGGATTAACTTTGACTGTGAGACGCGGTGTTTAATACAAGATGTTATGTGTACAAGTGCAAAAATAATGTGCAACTGCTACTTAGGTGACTTCTGCGCAGAGCATTTTGAATCCGGTCCCAAATCTTGAAGTCAAATCAGTGTAGTATGTTGTTTCTACTTTCCTATATGTGTTATACAACATGAGTAGCTCTAGTTTTTGTGCTGGGTTTGTTGAGGTGAGAGGAAATCAATGATATGAGATAGCTTAAGGTTATCTATTACTTATCCCAGAAAAAGAGATAGTTCTATGGTTTCTCTCATTCTGTCTCCATGTATCAGCATTGGAGGTTTCCTGTCTTGATCTGACATTCATTTGAAGTTTTTGAATCTTATTCTACTTATGAAGGAAAACTATTTCACTCTGGTAAAGCTTATAAAGGAAATATTAAGTTTGGTAACTCAAGGTAAATCCTGCTTTGACTGGTGGGGATGAACTTAAAATGAATTGTAGGTGCAGTTACCAAATTTGGGACTTCTATAATTGAGCTTGTGGGATTACACTGGGTTGTTGTTGTTGTATTGAGGGATAGAATAATGGCCTCTAGACGTAAAAAATATATTGAGTATCAATTGATTAGAATTCAGATGTGGAATTTTTTTAAGAGGGATAGAATGACAGCCTCAAAATCTTAATAGTATTCAAGCCCCACATCACGCACAGCAAAGCCTGGTATTTAAGTGGAGAAGGGTAGAGGGGCGGGCCGATTATTTACCAAGTTTAGAAGGTTGTGATTGGTCCAAAGGGTGGGTAACAGACTGATTTCTCGGTTAACAAAAAAAAAAAACCTTAATAGTATCTTGATGATTAACTGAAGAAAATGAATGCCTTTGTACCGTAGTATAACATCCATCGCAACTCACTATATGGCCCTTAGCTATCACTAGATCTTACCAAGCTTTGGCTGCAGAATGCTAAACATTTCTTGTTTCAGGAATCAGCTGGACCATTGTCAAACGTAGAGCTTTACTTTCAAAACCTTACTTAGCCAAATTTGTTGAGTTAGTCTATGATACTCCACTGCCAATGCTATTCTGGTTAAAAACTTATACCTCCTATGGTTGTGTTGCTTTTACTATTTGAATTGCTAAACCTAAAGGGAATATAATCACATGCAACCACTCAACTTTGTTTTGCTTATACCTGTTCTGCATACTATTTTTTTTGGTGGGGGTTTTGGCGATAAATAGTTGCTTTTCCAACGGGGAAGAGCCTATATGCCATGAGTTCTGAGAATATCCAGATATGACAACATTCCTGGCCAAGTCCATTTAATTATATATACAAGAGCAAAGATGGTTAGTGCTGAATAAATGGATAAAAGCTTGCAAAATACTCTGAATCTGGAAATTTTGATTAATCCAAACACTATTGTGTTCCGCTCTCCCCAAAGCTTCTTCAATCAAAGTACCTTGCACCAAGACCTAAACATTTCATAGTATTGGAACATCAAAGTGCAATTATCTTTTTTTGTTATTTAGGCTGACATATCTGTTGGGTTCAGCACCACCGGCCACAATGTTACATTCCAGACCACATTATTATACATGTGTATTTTTTTTTTTTAAAAAAAATATGTTTTTGATGAAGGAAAAGTTATAGGTGTGTTTGTTTTGTTTCACTAAGCCACATTGGTCCACCAGAAGCAAGATGTCAGTCATGTATTCGATGAACTCTTCTCTGCATACTTATCAAGATTTTGTTTCTGCAGATTCAACCAAATCAGCCATTGGATGAGATGTCTATTGCATGCATTTTACGTGATTTGCTTCATGCTATTGAATACCTCCACTCCGAAGGAAAAATTCATCGCGATATTAAAGGTTCATTTTTCTCTTTGTAGCTAAATATTGATAGCCTGGAGATAGCTACATTGGTATTATCCATGGGCCATTTCTACCTTACTTTTCTTCAGTTTTATTTGCTGATATGTTGGCCAGAGCTTTAGATTTTGAATCAATGGGTGGGCCAAACTTGATAATCAGTTTTTTCCATGAGGATACCACATTTTGGAATTAGATGCTTCTTGGTGTTAAACTGCAGCAGTCGAGATCTGTTTTTATAAGTTATATTATTTCTCAGATTGGAAGTTGTCTCAATTTGCTAACTGCTTCTTCTCTTAGTTGCTAACGATTTAGTGTTCAGTTTGAGGCCCACTACCCCCTTTTCAAATGTGGAAATGACATAGGTCTATTGATGTTTTTGCAGCGGCTAATATCTTGCTGTCAGAAAATGGTGATGTGAAGGTATATTAACATGATCCTTTGTTATGTTTCAAATTATATCTGAGAGGAAGGTAACTATTGGTGACTATCCTGTTGGTGTGTTTCTTGTTTTCTGATCTGCTCTTCCACAGGTAGCAGATTTTGGCGTTTCTGCACAGCTTACAAGGACAATCTCTAGGAGAAAGGTACAATTTGCTATACTTGCGTATTTTTTTTTGACGAGTAGGTTTTAAACCTTTTTGCTCAATCACAGTGCTGAAGTGCAGTATCATTTCTTGTTGAGTAGTTATAGAGGTCTTTGGGTTACATGCCATATGTTTGCTGGAAGTTGCATTAGATATTGTCGGTTAGAAGTAAGATCAAGTCAGTCAAGTTATGCTAATGTAATTAATGTTTGCAGACATTTGTAGGAACACCATTCTGGATGGCACCTGAAGTAATTCAGAACTCAGACGGATACAATGAGAAGGTATCTCTTGAACTGCAGACATATGGAGTCCATTTCCCTTCATCTATATGTTCCTTTCTCCCTTCTTCCGGTTCCTCCGTGTTTAGCTCTTAATCTTAATCCCTTCAATTGCTGATAGAAATGATTCTTGTTGAAACTCCTGTATCAGTTTTTCTTTGTATACTCTTGCTTAAGGCATGGGCCAACTACTAAGAGCTTTTTCTTCTGTACAGGCTGATATTTGGTCACTTGGGATAACTGCAATTGAGATGGCCAAAGGGGAACCCCCGCTTGCTGATTTGCACCCCATGAGAGTACTTTTTATTATACCTCGAGAAAATCCTCCCCAGGTTATACTTTTGCCAGTTCAATAATTTAGATTTTTCAGATTATTTTGTTTATCAACTTATGATTTACAAGTGTCTTCTTTTTTTAAAAACTGAAATATTAGAATTTCGTTTTACTCTTTTGTTCTTTAAGAGGTAGTGTTTACTGTCTTTTCTGTTATTGTGCAGCTAGAGGAACACTTTTCTCGTCCTCTCAAAGAAATCGTGTCCCTGTGTTTGAAGAAGAGCCCTGCTGAGGTAGGTTCCACTTTTTGTGCTGCCAATCCCCTTGTTTTTTTCTCCCTCTCAACGTCTCTCTTTCCGTTTTGTGCCCGACTATTATCATACTTCCATGTGCCTATAAGTGCTTCTCTATCCATGCAAAGAAAAGAGTTGGAGTTCTATTCTTTTAAGTAGAAGTTGGTCCAAAAAGAGTCGGCACTTTTGAACAACTTGGGCTTTCAGTATACAGCAATTACACATTGGTCGAAAGTTGTGGATCTTCATTGATTGTGTCACTCAATCTAAGTTCATCTAGACCCGTATTATGTAAAATAATAATAATAAAAAGTTCTAGAAGTACTCTATAGTTTAGGTAAATAATTTTAGTAACGTGGGAAAACTCCCGCATTACGAGCCATATGCCAAAAATTAGAGAGCCTACGTAAATAATATTAATATGGTTTATCTACAAATATCACCTGATAAGTAAACTCTACATTTTATTTGGATATACATCTCTAACACTAAAAGGCTTCTAGAGAACATTACATATGACAGGTTCCTTACTAATTGTATCACCTTTATAGATCTTTTTCTTCTATTGTGCCCTATTGTTCCTTGAGCCTTCATGGTTTCCGGAAATTGTGGATATTCCGAGAGGACTATGACAACATCCTGCTATGTGGTTTTTATGTCTACCTCGTTCTTTTTCAACTCCTTCACTCTTCATTTCAACCATCTTGTTTTGATTTTTTGTGTAGCATCTTCATCTATCATACCATTCTCTTGGAAAATTGAGCTTATATGTACGAACCTTTTGCATTTAGGCATTAGAATCCCATTTAGTCTCACCTCAACATTGCTCTTATGTTTAAATTCGTAGTGCACATATTTAGTCTTACTTGTTCATATCCTAAAACATTTACTCTTGAGAGTTCTTCTCTGCAGTTCAAGATTCTGGTCGACACCCTGGTTTCGGCAATTTAGCACAATATCTTCGGTAGATAGTAACACCATAGGACCTCAATGTCGGTTTGTGCTAATTAGCTTATCCATTATTTGGGTAACCAAGTACGAGCTCGATGCCTATCCCTAGTGTGCACTCACGGTTATGAGAACTTCATTGTATCTCCTACTATTCTCACAGTGACGACTCCGTACATATCCTTTATAACATCAATATATTTAATATGAATGCCATGATAGTTCACACAACTTGAAATATCTACTGTGTCCACATATATTGGAATTAGGGTACTCTTCCTCATTTGTTGGGTATCTTAACACTTCTTATTATAGCATTATGTAGCTTGATGGGCCATTCTACTCCAATCTCTCCAAGACATTTCCAATCTGTATTATATAAAGAAGTGCGACATTGGGAATAAGCTGAAAAACTGGTGTGGACAACCTAGGACTACTTGCACAGCTGTAGTTTGCTGAGCTAAATAATTGATCCTCCATAATTAGTGCTTTATTTGGAGAACGAGCCATTGCCCAAATGCTAAAGCACTTCAAGATGTGTTTGTGATGTTACATCTAATATAGGTGCCTAAATATCCTTAGATGCATAGATAATATTACCAACTCACTTGATACATTCTTATGAGTCACTTCATTCTAAGGGTCTAAGAAGGAACTGTTTGTGTATGACCTATGGGATATAATCATTAGTCTTGGTGTTTGGACATTTTACAATTGCTCAAAATTTGGGCTCTGGTGTAATCCAATTTAAGACACTATGGATCGTCGCTAGTAGAAGCATAATGCTGTATGAATGATCCACACATTTTAACCTATGCCTTTTTATTCGTCTTCTATCTCTGTGAACACTGAGTTTATCAGGAAAAAAATCTGTTCTACGTTGGTTTTCCTTCCTGATTAAAGTTATCAAACTCTTATTGTGTTGGGTGATGTATATATCTTTGTTATGATTAGGTTTGTTTCTCATATTCTATACTTTCTATTGATCCTAGAGGCCAAGTGCAAAGGAACTCTTGAAGCACCGTTTTATAAGGAGTGCAAGAAAAAGCCCCAGACTGTTGGAGAGAATCAGGTGCACCCCACTTTCTGACATTTTCTGCACCTACACCTATTCTTTGCATGGTTTGCTTTGGTAAAAGGAGTTAAAGGCTTTGAATGTTGCTATACTCGGTATCATTTGATTCTGTAATACTCCATTAAATAGATATATTTCCACTTTTCCAAAATAATATCTACTTCTAAGGTGGTAAGTTTTATCTCATGCTAACAAAATTAATTGGAATCTCACTTTAATATTTCACAAGATGACTTTAAGACCAGAAAAGCAGAAAGGTCCAACCTGCATCTTTCCCTTCGTTAGCATTAAAATATTCATTGTTCAAATTTTCTTTCTCAGCAATTGTTCCAAAGTCAAATGCATAAAAATTTGGGATAAAAAAGAGAAAGTAGTATGTCCTGTAAAAGAAGGAGGGAGTAAATGATATATTGGTACAACTTTTTTTGACTAGTTAGTGGGCAGAATTTAAGGATTGTTTGCTTAATGATACAGGGTCAACAAATGTGTATTTTTCCCAAAAAAAAAGTTACGTGTGTTTCTTGTAGGGAGCGCCCCAAGTTTCAAATAAAGGATGATATGGATTCTCCTAGGAATGGACAGAAACCTGTAGGGGAAGCATCGGGCACCGTTAAGGTGACAAGAGATGTGGGTACTGAAGGCACTGTTAAAGTCAGGTTAGTGAAACCTCTTGGGTGAGCTTTACTGCTATCTGTGGTGATTCTTGGCTGAGTTTTACCTTTACAGTGGCCAGGGGAAAACCCTAAAAACTGCTGGATGGGACTTCAGCATTGGAGGATCATCTAGTACTGGAACTGTCCGAAGTGTGAAACCACCGCAGGTTAGAGATAGGAAACCAGAAGTTCCATTGAATCAACCTGCTTCAAGAAAAAATCTTGACAGTGGTAGCAATTGGTCCTCTGCTTCTGGAACTGTCCATTATACTTCATCAGAGGGTTTCAACCAAAAAGACGGCGGAGATGCAAACATCGAGAAAGGAGATTATTCTCATGAAGATGTATTGCTTTGTTCTCTATAAGTGTATTTTTCTATATGAATGTGCATATTTACATCTGTCTCTACCTACTTCATATCCTATTTCATATCCTTTTCTGAAGTTTAGAAGCTTGTACAAAGGAGAAAATTTGATTATTGATCCAAGTTGCAGGAGAACATATGTGTACTCAAGACATCCGAAAATACAGTAATTGATTCTGCAACGTGGCAGCATGTTAGGTTTTTACTGTCAGGATGACCTTATTTAGGTGGTTTTACAGTGCTCTTCATGCACTAAAATATTGTGACACACTTGAAATAAAAGGTGGATGAATCCTGTCATCTTCAATACTGCACTATTATCCAATGACATAGCTACATCAAATGCATCAAGCTCGTGCAAATTCTTCCTGAGGCTAAGAGAAATCTCTACTTAACATTACAGATCTCCCCAAAAAACGATATAAAATTAAAAAAGAAAGTGAAGAGCTCTATTGTTGGCATTCTAGCATGTTTGAGCTTTATTGTTGGCATTCTAGCATGTTTGAGCTTTATTGTTAGCAGTCTAGCATGTTTGATCTTGATATTTTAAGAATCAGAAGTATTGACAAAAACTGTTCAACATTGCTCTTTGCGTATTTTTTTCTGCTAGTTTCTTCTTGCAACACTGTTCTAATCTTCAATTTACAGGAGGAGTTGTCAGTGAGTGGTACTGGAACTGTGGTTGTGAGATCTCCAAGAGGATCTCCTAGAGGAATCCAATCCACTTCTCTATTCAGTGACCAGAGTTCCCTGGTATTGTCTGCTTTTCTACCAAAATTTCTTTACACTCATCTGCCGAAAATCTTTTTGGCATATTTGCCATTGACTACTGGTGTCAATTCACTTTGCAGTCCAGTAGCACACTTGCTTCTTTTGAGGATGCTTCTTCCAGTGGCACTGTAGTTTATCGTGGACGTCATGATGACCCGGATTCTCCTCGAACGCCAAAATCTAGGTTAGGAATTCAAGAGAGATCTTCAAGTGCATCACTTGAAGACAGCTCAGCAAATCTTGCAGAGGTATCTCACTTCGGAATTCTTAATTCAATCTGGTTTCCATTTATGGAAAATTTGTCTTAATTAGAATATGCTAAAATCCAATAACAACATACCAAGTGTAATCCCACTAGTGTGGTCAAGGGAGGGTAGTGTGTACACAAGCCTTACCCTACCTTGGTAAGTAGAGAGTTGTTTCAGATAGACCCTCGGCTCTAAAGTATGTTGAAATCTGTGGGTTGATTTTTGTACCACTAGACTTTGAACTAGGTATAGGAATGGCCACAAGGATAATAAAGACGGAAAAAATGTGTTGAACTTTTATCAAGAAAGGTCATATATAAAACCTCATTCTAGCAATGGTTTATTCATTAGGTTGGGATTTCTTCTTACATTTAACAAACTTGCATATTTTTTCCACTCATTATTTCTGATTTATTAATCTAATTATGTTAAAGTAATATGACATCTTTCCGTGGTTTGTTGCACAATGCTTATTAGATGTGAACTTTTTTAGGCCAAGGCAGCCATGCTAGCAGGACTGAAGAAGGGAAATGTTAGAGACAGATCAAAATTGGGCAAGGTGCAACGTGATGGGCTAGAAAATAAAACAGAACAATCGACAATGAGCTCTGATTCTTCTAGGTACACAAGTTTTTGAAGCTGAAAGATGGTCTGAAGTTGGTTTATTCTAGTTTCACCATTTCTTCTCTGAAGCACCATAATTTTTCCAGGCACTCGCGTGATTATCTTGATGCACAGAAGGTGTTTTCAAGATCACGCCATACAAGTGATGAAGAAGATGGTGCGAGAACATATCCTATACCTTCATCTGCCACCTTATCTGTTCTCCTTATTCCTTCATTAAAAGAGGTATGATTTGGGCTTTCAGTTACCTTAGATCTCTTATAGGTGATGTTTTATGGGAGTCATGCTAGATGAAGTTGAGGTCTGTTGAGCTATGCTTGTTTGGATTGTGATACATTTTTGTCTGTATGGATACTAGAGTATGTGGTGCTGGTCCTTTTTCCATCACAAACCTTTGTTGTAGGCCTGATTTCCAGCACTTTCTGGGGTTTCAAACAGTGCATATTTGAAATGGAAAGGGTATTTTTTTGGGGTAAAAGGGTTTTTAATAGAATAATGCCATTGAGTTGTATTGGTATAAAGGAGCTGAAGAAAGATGAGAAAAAAAGGCTGGAAAATGGTGGCAAAAATCAGAAGTTCAACTAACCATAAGAATCAATTCCTAGGTGGCTTAGGCATCATTACTAGGTTAGAATTGCACTAAACAATCCAAAGAGTGTGTAACGATAATAGGACATCTGTAATTGCTGATATGTTTATAATTGAGCGCATTACAATGGTACTGGTAGACTTCAACGAACTCATATTTACAAGAAGTAATCATAGATGGATTTGGAACCAAATACTTCTACTTGTATAAAATCAGACTATCTAGACTAAAATATTGATTAAAAAAACGACTGGCTGGATTAGGATAAGAAAGGGATTATGGTATCTAGATTCATAAAAGGACTCAAAATCGGCTATTTGGCAGATTTTTTTGAACTGCAGTAATTTAAAAAATTTCTGCAAAGAACTATTATTGCCAGAAAAATCTTGATTTTGTAAGCTGAAATTATGAAAAAACCTATTTATTGTTGATTGCATACTAAGATGAACAAGCCTTCATATTATTACTTTTTATCAAAATTGTCATTGAAATAGTGGTATGGTCTGATGTGATCAAAAAATTGTGAGTGAACCTAATAGATTTGACCTGAATATCTATCAATAAACACATAAGTGACTGTTGGCTTTTCGCCCAACGTGAAGGCAGCTGATCTTCTACCAGATGTGGAAGCAACCACTAATGCTTGCATTAGGGTAGTCTGTCTACATCACACCCCAAGGGTGTGGCACTTCTCCGGACCCTGCGTGAACGTGGGATGCTTTGTGCACCGGGCTGCTCTTCTTTTACTTCTATCAGGCTCAATAGTCAAAAGCCTAGCACTTAATTGCTCTTCTGATAATTTTCTCACCTTCTCTTCATTTATCTTGGTGTGTAGGCTGCTACCAGTGAAACAGATGGTTCACTCATGCAGGCGATGGTCAGTTCCTTTATGGATATGGAGCGCATGAAGGCTGGTTCTTGCGATCTGTTCATGACTAGGTTGCTTCAGCGACTAGCAAGGTTATTAGATATTCCACACTCTATGCTAGCGTTGAAATATAACTTGAATGTATTTGTTAATAATAGCTTGTCTCAAGAAAGTTGAATTCCATTGCAGTGCAAAGGATCCGTCTTTGAAAGATCTGCAAGACCTGGCTGGTCGCATCTTTTCAAAGGGAAAGATTGAAACAGAGAGTACATCTACCGAGTCTGATAGCAAAAAAAAGCAGCAGAGTAAAGAGCTTAATTCAAATGCCAATTTGAGTCCACTGGCGAGGTTCTTGCTTTCAAGGTTTGTTTAAAATGTCATCAAATATTAAGTTCTTGTGGTGCTGTGAATAAATACCTAGGCACCAAATATATTCATCATTAAAACATGCCTATTTTTAGATTGCGAGAGCCGAGATGGGAGACTGGATATAAGAATTTACATCTATTTTTCCTCCGTTTCACGATTATTTTGAGCCTCTTTAGTCTAATGCGAGATTATTCATAAAGTGATGTCACAGTATTAGTGGAAAATTATTATGCTTTATGTATCTAGAAATATGAAATGCATATTACGACATGCATTTATCAAAGGTTAAAGCATTTGCTACGCATGTCTTACTAAACAAGTTCGACCTTTCAATTGCAGATGGCAAGGGCATGCTTCTCGAGATCAAAATTCCTAAACATTGAGGTTAGATTATTGTTTCAAAATTTTGCCTTCTCCAATCTTGTTTGTTCCTGAATTATTTTGATTATGTGTACATATCATTTCGAGGACATCTGTAATTTCGTCCTCTGATTCAAATTTTTTGGGGTTTTTCCTAATTGAAGATTTTTCTTTTCTGCTTTTGCTTTGCAAATGTAATTTATAAAGCTCTATTTTCTATTAGAATTTACCCTTTGATTGGGCGCTTTTATTGCTCTATGTAATAGTAACAAGCTTTTTATGTTTTTAGTGCTAACCTCGGTGTTGCAACTTCCTGAAGAATGTTGTAAAGGACACTTGACATATTGTTATTTAACTTGTTGATTTTTCCTTCTTCTTTGGTACCTATAGTAAATAACATTTCACTTTCTCTATTCACCCTTGTCGTTTGTCTTTGTTTTTGTATAATCGTAGTGCACGGGCCAACTTGCGCATACCAAAATCAACTAGTTTTGGGTATCGCAACTGTCCACCAAATGGACAGATGGGAAGAAAAGAATTCGAACCTGAGTAACTGTCCACCAATTACACACCCCTGGATGAATTTTGTTATTATTTTTTTAAAAAAAAATTGGTTTCACTATTGTGGTTAGAGATTAGGCAAGGTTTTAACCTGTATGTTAATTAAAAGTTGTTTGATTAATTGGATTGTTACTTCATGCGTTCTCTCTTCTTGTTCAGCTTGGCCGAATTTGGGGCACACACTTGGGATGAGAACGACTCACAACCCACATGTATCATTTGATGATGAAAGTGCTCGGGGCAAACTCCAAACTCCAAAGCGCCAGCTGACGATAGTAATTATTTTTCTAATGAAGTGGTGAAATTAGCTTGCGGTAAAAATTAGCCATACCCTCATTTCTGATAAAGATATTGTCAATGTGGATAGGGTAGCGTGTAAAAGGATTGATGTATGTGTATGATTATAGAAATATTTTTCGCTTAAGTGTAAAAAAGTTACAAAGTTATTCTATTTTCCAATTCAGAAAGGCCATCATTTTTTTCTCTAGAAGGGCTAAATTGAAACTGATGCTTCATGGTACAACTAAAGATGAATTATCATAGATATGATTCAAATACATACATTCATTATCCTCACAATGGCTCTTTTACCACAATTGTATATTTGAACAGTAACATCACAGCTATGCACTCATAACGACGACCATTAACATGTTAATATACCAATTTATATGACCAAAATGTTCGAAAATAACAAAAATTTCTGAGTTAATTAATAAATAAAGTCTTCTACCAATTTTCTCTTTTAACTTACTAAATTTCTTCAATATGACCATATATTATCTCTTTGGATACTTTTATTTACTTGAGTTTCCTTGAAGTATATAAGCATACTAAAATAGTATATGGCGCAAAAATAACAGAGCTAAATTTTCATCGCATGACAATGGTATTAAATTCTCTTCGCGGTCATTTCTTCAAAAACCTTTCGTGCACTACCAGTAGCATAATCACCGGCCGTTTCTTCAATGGCCGCCGCGTTCACCGGCTAATTCCGTTCATTCATTTATCTAAATCCTGTGCTGCGCAAAGATACCAGCATTGGAAGCACATCCAGACTGCAGCTAAATTTTCCACGTTATCTTCTCCTTCTTCGGAGACTCCGGCTAGTGATTCATTCACTTCTCCATACCTCTCTGTTCGCATATGCTGCCAAAAGGATGTTGCCGTAAGTGAATATTCTCAGTTTACTGTTTTCTCTTGCTTGTTATGCTAATTTTACGTGTCTCTGCGTACATACAAGTTGTCAAGTGAACAATTAAATTGTTATATAGGCTGTAGTTCATATACTATTGATTTTTGATAAGGAATGCTGAATTCGAGCATCTGCAGAGTGCCAAAATTACTACACTAGTTAGTGCATTATGGAATAGGTGCGAACTTGGTGAATTACTACATTTTTGCAGAACTATTAAATTATGTGTAGTTTGAGTAGTTGAGTCGAAGACGGTGGATGCATAGGCTGTGTGAAAACATACATACGCCTTCGCGCATTAGGAAATTTGGAGACTGAAACTGTCATGTAATCTTCAGTTGTGTTATGTCAATTTAGAGCTCTGGTACTTCGTGCTCAATCCCTAAATGATCAGTGACTGTGTAATACGATGTAGAATTTACAGGTAGTAAGTACAGCATATATCAAATTGAGCTTGAACTTCTATTTCTGTTTTACTATCAGGATATGCTCTCAGAGGCTCTTTTATGTTTTGGAGCCAGTTCAACTACTGTGGATGAAGAAGAAAGCAGTGAGAGAAGTGATGAGGTAGAGTCTCCATTATTCTATTTATTTATGCTGTTCTTTAGGTAGGACGAATCAAAAAAGGCTTTTGATGTTTCTGCGTCTGTTTCTGTGTGCATGCATTTAACTTCTTTTCGCAACTGAATATGCGTAGTGGTTCTTTTTATGCATCTTACTGGAGAACTAGTAGCATAACTTGCTCTTTTGGGTAAATTCAATTTGAGGTGTTCAGAGCTGTTTAACTTTCAGTCGTGTGAGGTGGAGTTTATCATCATTAAACTTCAGTTGGTATTTAGTAGTTACTCCCTGAATATGTTTGACTGGTTTCTTTCAAACTTCTGATTTGTATTTTATTAACTTTATTTTCCCTTTCTCCTACCTCCCAGATTATCATTACTTCCATCTTTTCTGTATGCAAAGATGTGAAAGACTGCATTTCACTTGCTGCTGATTCTATAGGGTTGCAAAAGATACCTAGTTTTGAGGTTGTGATGCATGACCACACTGATTGGATAAAAGCTACACAGGTCAACATTCTTTCACTTGCTAATGACTATTGTGTAGTGTAGTAATGTAAGAAATATTATATTGATCTTTCATCTGCGTATTTATGCCTAGCAAAATACATGCACTGATAATCTTGGTTTGATAAGGTCTTCAAATCTTCTTTTTTCTCCAAGACTAATAGCAACCAGCAAGATATTGATCAATTACCAACTTTTACGGTCTTTATGGACATGCAATCAAGTTGCAGTCCAGAGTCAATATCTGCAAATTACAAATGTGCTACTTGCCAACTCTTCTTTTTCTACTAATGAGTATTAAAAATGAACATGAAGCTGGATAATGTTTGTGTCTTGTTTGTCATGTCCATTTCTTGTTAAAAAGCATGAAATGAGAATGAGTTGTTTTGAAAATGCGGATGACCAAATAATGATTATCCTCTTAAAAGGCCCCTTTAGATCATCTTTGACATTTAACCAGTAGTTTAATAACCTGGCAAATCTCCCTGACCCTTGCATGTTTTAGTGAGTTACTAATGATGAGGTAGGTATCTAGACGGATTGGTTCTTTACCAATCCGTTGGAAGCTTGCAGGTAAATGCGATGAATTGATGTTATGATGCCACTATATTCCTGTATCTCTTAATTTCAACTGCGTGTTTGGAAGCTAATAGAGCTTCTGACAATATTCTGTTACCAAGTCATGGTGTCTATATGTGGCACATGTTATCGTCTTGGTGACTGGTTGAACCAGCTGAGTTAGTTTAGATCTTTCAACCATTGTCAATTTATTGCAGGAATTGTTTTGTCCGGTGGAAGTTACTGATGGACTCTGGGTGGTGCCTGAATGGACAACTCCTCCAGTATGACTATACCTCTCTCTCCCTTTGTTCTTATCACATGATTCAATTGGTTCTACACTCAGGACCACAATTCAAAGCATTGTGTTAATATTCAATCAAACTTTCATATTATTGTCTCATGATTCTGCGGTCTTCCCTTTTTTAATTTTCTTGGTTGTTGGTCATGAATCCCAGTCTGCACATTGTCATCTTTCCTCCATAAGCAATACTTCATACATATCTATAATATGTGTATGTTCTGTATATACAAGTATAAAGAGTGTGTGCTTGAATTGTAGGATCCTCAAGCAACAAATATAATCCTAAATCCTGGTTTGGCATTTGGAACTGGGGAGCACCCAACAACTAAGTTGTGTCTCCTGCTACTGCGTGATTTGATAAAAGGAGAAGAATTCTTCTTGGACTATGGAACTGGTTCGGGTGTGCTAGCAATTGCAGCTCTTAAGGTACTTGGATTTTCATTCAGACCTTGCATTGCTAAAGTTAATGAACTGATTCCTTGTAAATGAAGTTCCAGCTAAAACTTATCCTTTACTCACTGAATCCAGGACTTGGTCCTCTCTCTGTCAAAAGAATTGATCTTGATAGTTTAGTAACATAATTAAGGAACAAAGTCCGACACAAAAATCATGATGAACGTCAAAACTTCTGGCACTTGAATAATAGAGATGTGAGCCTCAAACTAAATCCTTTGAACTTTATGAAGTGGTAGCTCGGAAAGGGTGGCAGTAGGCCAGTAGCTGTGCAAAGGACCAGGAAATGCACGATTTTAGACATAGGGGTGGTGGATGTGACAAATAGATGAGGAACAATTTTCAATTTCTATGTTCTTCTTTTATTGCTGGATCATTTTTGGGATTGTAAGGGCTTGCTTCTTTCTTTCGATTATGTGGAACTTTCACTTCTTAACAAGTGGATGGAAGTTGAGAAGATAGATTTAGGAAGCTTTGGTTTTGTATAGGATCAAAGTTGGAAGAGAAAAAATGTTCAATGTTGAACCTGATTCGATAAAATAGTTGGAGAAGCACAAACATCAGTACTTTGAACTAAACTTGATTTTTCTTGAAAAAACATATTTTCTGAAAAATGCTTTCTGTGAACTATAGATTAATAACTGTACCTGAAACAAAATCAAAATTCTTAATCTGTAGGAGATTCCATAAAATTCACGGGCTGTCTACTTTTCACAACTTAAATCTGATTTCCTTCTGTAACCTCAAACGTTTAGTTTTTTGAACTCGTCATTTAGTATCATGGTGTTGCTAATATCTTCATTGTCAAAATATTTATCTGCAGTTTGGTGCAGCTTTTTCAGTTGGTTTTGATATAGATCCCCAGGCAATCACATCTGCTCAATATAATGCTACTTTAAACAACATTGGACATGAAGAATTGCTTTTAAAACTTGTTCCTGGCAAAGGAATTCTTCCTTCTGCAGATTTTAGTTCAAGTATGGACATTGATCAAACTGCCTATGATGCAGAAGTTCTAAATAACAGGGAAAAATATGACATCGTTGTGGCAAACATATTATTGAATCCTCTGCTTGAGTTGGCAGATCAGATTGTGTCCTATGCAAAGCCTGGTGCAACAGTTGCTCTTTCCGGGATCATATCTGAGCAGGTATTTACATTCTGTTTTATTGTTGAACTGTCGAGTGAATAAGGCTTGAGGATACATTTGCTAATTGATTTGCTTGCTATACAAAGAATGAGGGAAAACTATAAGAATAATGCTGTCGTCTGATATTAGCCATTATTGTCAACAATTTCCTCTCAATTATTCAATTCATCCATTGACATTTTTTCTTATGAAATTACAAACAGTAAATGTTTTAACTAAAAAAATAAGGTATTAGTAGAATTATGTGCATACGAATGAGACTACAACTATGAATGTAGATTATTATATCTGTGTTTTGTTTTTGTGAAACAAGAAAAAAAATCGTAGGTTTACCTATTGCAATATTTGCATTATTGATTTCTCAGTGTGATGAAATTCTTCTGCAGATTCCTCGCTTACTAGAAAGGTATTCACAATACCTAGAGAACATTACAGTTTCAAAGATGGATGACTGGGCTTGCATTAGTGGCTTAAAGAAATGACATAACAGCAGCTAAAGGACAACGGAGGTTCATTTTCTATTGTGGTGGTACTTAAGATTCTACAAAACTACGGGAGTCAGATGTAGATTGAGCCCTGGAAGTCCTCTCCTCCCAGCTCCCTGCGTGACTTTATATAAAACCACCTACCTACTTCACTAATTGCGAGTTGAAGTCATACTTACTGAAGGTTGTGTGAAAACAGACTGCCTCAAATCCCCAACTTTATCAGTTATTTAGTTTGTAAATGGCTCTGGAAACGATATTTTCAGAAGCTATGAAGTCTATTGAAAACAGCTTCTACCTCCCATTGTGTAGGGGTAAAGTTTGTGTACATGCTAACCTCTCTATACCCCACTTAAAAGGACTACATTGGGTATGTTGTCACAAGGTAGAGTACATGTGGGCTGTGGCGCAATTATGAAATGTAATGCTCATAACATCCCTCTTGAACTAGTTGCAATGTAAACTCCATCTACAAATGAATAAGATTCAGAAAGCCTTACAAAAATAGGGAAAATATTCATTTGTTTAAAATTCTCCAACAGTGACAGTAAGTAACAAAGGATTACATCAGCATAAGCATTTAAGACGTTCGAGTCCACCAAAAAGTTTGAGCTGAACCTGCTAAATTATACAATTCAACACACATTCAGCAGACTGCAGCCAAATGGTCAATAATATCCTCTTAATTCTGTTCTCAATAACTACGGAAAATACTAACTACATCCAGAAAAGAACGACACAGAATGAGGAAAATACGAGAGCTTCATTGTGAAATGCTTAATTTTGTTCTTTTCTTCTATTCTACACAAACATAGCTAAAGATCACTGTAACGGCTTTCTTCTGAGGATAAAAGAGCTCATAGCTACACAGGCAGGAAAATGTTTTTTGATACACAAGCATTCACATCGTAGTTTGTTCCAGGAACATCTGAATTCAGCCAACTAGCACCTAAGTCCTGACTCAGTCTCAGCACACCAATTTGATTAATAATCTACAAATGAAATTAAATTGGCATGAAAATTTAACTGAGCCACATCACCGATTGAGTTTTCTCCTGGACAGAGCAGGAGCCCTCTTGGGGATGTAGACCTTGTAGTTTACCTGGCCAACATAATCATGTGAGATGGTAAGAATACTCAAGCTTTGTAAAGACTAAGTACATAAGACGAGCTTCAAGTGACAAAACAGTCTAAGTTGAAGAAATCTAAAAGTCCAAATAAGTGGAGATTAGCACACATTTGTTTCTTTTCTATAATTAAAATCAGGTAAAAGTAAATCCAATGAGAAATTAGCCGAAACCCAACATATAAGTACAACAAAGCAACGTATATTACCATATCTGTTTGGCCGAGGCAAGAGGTCCAAAATATGAAAACATATGCAAGTTCTATCTCTAGCAATGAAATTCCAGTAGAGTAAATCCTTGAAAGATTACCAAATAAGAAGCCTGGGAGAGAGAATAGTTTGCTCCCCCATTCCCACTATCAGTGTTTGGCTATTGCTAAAAGAAATCTATAATAAGAATTACTTAGTAGTCACTATTACTTCATTATAACTGATGATTTCTATCAATATCTCTAATATTCAAATCGTTTAAACAATCAGAAACAATTTAAAGAATCTAAACCATACAGGCCATTTATTTATTTACTTGTAGGATTATTGATCAACTGTGGAGTTGAAAAATCCCAGCCTAACATGCATAAATAATGAAATACGAATATAATACCTGTACCATCTCACCGCCCCTCATTACAGACATGGTCTTTTGTTCAAACTCAGAGGCATCCTTGGTTTCATCAGGCTGGTGTTTTGAAGCAAGTCCATCAGATGTGGATCTGACACTAGAAGTTTCTACAGTGGGACGGATACCGGCATTAACAGCTTCCATGTCTAAGTTATCGCTGGTCCCAGTGCTAAGAACTCCAGGTCTCAAGGGAACTGGTGTTTTAATTATGTTTCTCTTGGAAGCCAATGAATTTTCCTTTTTATATGTCTGTACTGTGGTACTACATAATAGTTTACCAGGTTCAGGTTCATTGCTAAGAACTGATTCAGTGGTATGGTTCTCCTGTTCTGGACTCCGTGAGAGTGCTGATCTATCAGCAAGTTGTGTAACACCTGGCTCAACGCAACCAGATCCTTTTCCATTATTCTTTTCGACTGGAGTATTTATCTCAATCTCTGTGGAATGAGAAAATTCCTTAGTAGTTACAAGCTTGCTTCTAAATTTTACAGCTTGATTTAAAGCCAATCCATCTTTTTCCCCATGCTCCAGAGACTTGTATGGTACAACCTCAGTCTTTGAAGGGGATAACTGATTAATATCACTGCCATTCTTCTTTTCCTTGGCACCAGATTTTAAATTTGTTTGAAACTCTTTACGAAATTTCTGCAAGTTCTCCAACGCCTTTTTCCTTAAAACATTCTCAAGATCCTCAATTCCTGTATTAGCAATATTATCAGAATTCCCACTCTCACCTCCATTATCATGACTTACTTCTTTGACTATATTTCGATGAGGATCCAGACCACCATCAACTTTTGTGGGGCCAAAGGTTTCATCAATTGTCAAATTTCCATCCTGCATTCTTTGAATAGACGGGAAACAAGAACAAGAAGCTAATTTCCCTTTAATTTCCAGGTCATTATTGTCATGGTTTCTGCATGAAGGACAATCATGGTGCTTATTCAAAATCTCTTCTTTAAGCATATCTGGTCCCTGTTCGTTACCCTCTTCTTCATGTGTCTTTGCTGGAATAGTAATAACAGATCTTAAGCACTTAGGATTACTCTCTTCCACATATTCCTCCCCATTATGAGTAGTATTGCAAGAACATGAATGATGGTCACATAAAGAACAAACTGGCCCCCTACTTCTGCTCCTTCTGCCAGTGCTTGGCTCATTATGAATTTTCTTTTCTTTCATCTTTTTTCTAGACTTAATCCTGGGAATCTGAAGATTGGTGTCCTCATTAACACTATTATTTTCATCATGGCAAGTGGAAAAGCTCTTAAAATCTCTATCTCTGGAGCTAACACTATTTTCACGTTGACAACTAGAACAACTTGTCGAGTCACTGTTCGTGGAGCTAATACTAGCGTGTCTCTTTCGCTTTTTCTTCTGCACTTTTCTCCCATAATCAAGACTCTTTCTATTTGACCTTTTTCTTTTCTTTACAGGGGGTGAACCCTCACTCACATCTTGGCTAGAGGATCTTCTCCGAGTTCTTTTCTTCACGCGTTTCATATCACGTGAGTGCCTACGTCTTTTCCTACTATAATCAACCTCTGAATCGGAGGACAAAGACTGTGAACTGCTAGAATAATCAGAGGAAGCAGAAGATGATGAGTCATCCTCAGAACTGGACAACTTCTTGGATTTGTTTCTTCTGCTTTTTCTCTTCCGTATCTAACCACACAACACATGAAGATGTAAAATGAAGGATAATAAATTGGAATTGCCAAAGACAAGATGAGAATGTATCGATAAGAAAACAGGATACCACCTTACATTGTTCAACAGAAAGCATGCCTAATATTGATTTAAAATATAATGCAATTTCTCATGAAAACATCTCCGTGAATATTTGGTATTAGATATATTCAATAAAGAGTGTATAAAGTGTGGTGGCATGATCAAGCATTATAAAGCCTTTCATAATTCTTTCACCTTAGTGTCAGTTAAGGAATTACAAATTGAAACAAAAGAGAACACATCAAATACAAGATCTTAGATATCTATTTTTCAATGGTGGCTTCTAAAAGTTACCAAGTATTAACAGGTGCAGATAATTGTTTCTTTTCATAAATAACTCTAGATTTTCTCCACTGAGATCATTTTATGGATAGTGCACAAAACAAAAAATATACAAAGAACAATAACCGATTCATGGAACTCTAACTATAGCAATTCAAATGACTATGTGACTTAACACTCCCACGAGCAATCATGAGCTATATCACATGAAGCCTTACCATATTACAGATTTGAATATGAACGTATTTTTAACAAATTTACATGAAAATAATCCCTTCAAAACAAACAGGAAGGAGCAGGACTTATATTCTCCCAATTCAGTAATGTAAACACATGTAAGTATTGTACCCAAAACCAACCTTTTGAACTACTTTTTGACCCTTGTTCTTGGAAAACAGTTTCATTTTAATTTTTAGCTAAAAGAACGGCTATCTTAATTTTCATCCCGAAAAAAAATCCCCTGATGATACATACATGAAAAGACCCAAAAGTTAAACCAGCTAATTACCATATGTTGCTCAGACTTGCGTTCAATAGAGGGTACATATAACTTGTGTTGTTCGGACACTTCAAAATGCCGCTGGGTGTGTGTTGTATCCTCCAAAAACTAGTGCATTTTGGGAGGATCCAACATGGGTGCAACGAACATTTTTGGAGAGTCCAAGCAACATAGCAGATAACTAACCATTATCTTTAATTCATTTTCCTAATTCCACGACCAGTAAAAAGAGAACTACTAGCATCACTACAAAAGGACATTAACACATTCAATTAAATCACAAATTAATTCAGTAAACAAAAAAAACATAAGCCAAGCAAATCAACGGAGAATTCTCATAGCTCAATGATCTTTTACGAATATTGAAATAAAAACCATTTTATTTGATACAAAATAAAGTTCAATGACTTTACCGAATACATTCTCATAGTTCAATAACCTATCAATGAAGATAAACCCTAAAATACATAGCTATACACAGAAATTCAAAACTAAATAGAAAAAAAGTAACAAAACACACACGAACATTATACATAATGCTGAGCAAGCAAAACGAATGTAATTATGTGAATAAATGGAAAGCATCGAAAAGGAGAGTTGAAAAAAATACCTTAGAAGAAACTTTGAGTCTCTTCTTTTTGGAAGATTTTTTCTTAGATGAAGACTTGCGTTCTCCCATTGTGTTCCGATTTGCTTCTTCTTCTTCTTTGTTAACAAAATTGGAATAGCAAAAAGCAAACCGCAGATGAACGAATCGATAATTGCGATCAATATCGGAAAATCTGCAGATTGTGAATTAGGATTTGGAAGAAGGAAAGGAGTTTCGTTTGGTATGGTGAAAGGATCTGGATGGTGCCCAACACACTCAACCCCATAGATATATAGTATCCATTATCGTAGCAAACTGCACCTGCTTTATCTCTAATTTGTACTATACCGTAAAAATGTAAGTAAGTCTAAAGCCACTAAACTCTGACGTACAATTATTTATATCATTTTTGAACTAACAACATTTTTAAAAAGTATCTTGCAATACATGTGCAATATATTTTAAATTCTCATCGAATTTAAGATATATTTAACATTTCTCTCAATCTTTTTTATTAAAAATCTCATGTTCACACAAGTTTGAGATCATTTGTTATGTATTGTTGTATATTGAGAGTGTACCTGTATGTAGTTAGTCAATTAAATTGTGTTTTTAAATTTATCAATAATTTGGAAATTAAACTAATAATTTATGTTAAATTTAATGATCTTTTCAATACTTCTTTCATTTTAAAATAAAACTCTCATACGAAAAAAATTGTATATTTCTTATTATTATCTTTGTTATTTTGATAATTCTTAAAAAAATCAATAGCTCGTAAATCGTTTAGAGATATAATCTACAAATATTCATGAATTTGATTGGAGAAAAAAAGGACCAAATGGGGGACATCCCCTAACAAGTAACATCCTTTGTGTATTCCACACACCTGCTATATTAAACTCAATCGAGTAAAAGTTGATCCCTATATGAATTTATATATATAATTCATATTCTTTTTGAGATACCACAATTGCTACACCAACTCCATCGAGTGATATTTGATCCCTATTTAATATATATATTTGATTTGTTTCTTAAAGCGTAAGCAAGTACGCTCCTAAATAAACCACAACAAACAATAGAAAGCATATCGAACCATGCTGAGCAGAATAATACAATGAAGCAGAAAAAACATGCAAGGCCAATAAAACATTTAACACAAGTCAAGCTCATATTGATTAGAGAACACTTCTGCAGCAACTTCGTTTTAACATCCACAAACTTGGGGAGATCTCCAGATAAGGTACAACTATTCTTTTGCTAAGTTTATAAGATACAAGTATCTGCAAATTGGTGCACTAAGCTCCCACAATTTACACTGTATCTTCATCTTCATCATCACTTGAGCTTGAACGAGTATCAATGTAGAATTCATCGTCATCGTCATCAATGATCTTGACTCTGTTCGACACACATTATCAACAACATAGAAATGCTATATTAAGAACACTTCAAATGAGCATATTGATTTTTTTACGATAACAATGTAATGCGAATTAACGTAACTATTTTATTTACTATAAAAAACAAAGAGGATGAGAGAGTAATTAAACCTTTCAAGGACAAATTTCCCTTCATTGTATTTCTGGCTTTCGTCATGGGATTTCTCCTGTGTAAACAAGATACAAATATTAGTCGTTAATAGAACTACGCGTGTTACATATACTGTGTGAGTTTAACATATATTCCCCCAAAAGAAAATAAAAGGAAATTTGTGTGTGTGCGTGTGTTCCCATGGTTGTATGTTTTTTTGGCTCTACGTGTTGGTGCTTATGGAAAAAGAAGAGGGGATGAGAGGAATTACATATTTCCAGCCAAGAATCTGCCCACAGATGCGACAAAATATATCCTTCACAGTGTACGTTCCAGAAAGTAACGTCCTCTCCTCATTCTCTCCAAAAGTTATATTTACCCTGAATAACACAAAGAAAGAAATGTGAAAAATTCCATCATATGAATTGGAAAAGAAACATAATCTGATCAGGCCGAGGAAGGATAAAAGAACAGAAAATGGAGCTAACAACATCTCTTGCACAAATCAAGAAAGCCAAGTAAAGAAGACCACCGAACTAGATTGTGCCCCTGGTAAGAGATCACCACTTACCCACCATGACATAAACTATTTCATGCAACCCCTAATTAAAAAACAAGCTTCTGCAGTAAGATGATTCAGATTAGCTTCCTGTCAGAAAATAAGCTTCAAACATAGCAACATCTTTAAAAAAGGAAACTGGCCTTCTACCAACTACAGCCGCTCAGAAAACTCCAGTCTACACCAAGCAACCATGCAAAAGTACAGATTCCATCCAGCATGTTTTGACTTGCTAAGTCGATAACTCATTTATGAAACTATGAAAATTTGAACTATAGTTGCTGATGACAACATACAATCTGGGCAGCCAGGCTAATCCAAGGAAACCAAAATCTTGAAAATAGATGGGCAAGAAGAATTCAAGCATAATACATATGTATGTACGTACAGTACATACCTCTGACAATTAAGCAAACCGTATAGCCTAAGTCAAACAGTCATGCTCAAATGCACATAATATCTAGCTGATGCTGATGTTGAGCGAGCCATTGGAACTTGCAATCAACAACAACTACTTACCCAATGTAATCCTACAGGCAGGGGTCTGGGAAGGGTATAGTGTGTCAAATCATACGCCTAACTTTGAAGGTAGAGAGGTTGTTTCCTATAGACCCTTGGCTCAAGAATAAACATATCAAAGAAGATTGAAAAAGAAATAAGAGAAGAAAAGAAATCATTAAAAATACCATAGAAAGCATGACAAAGTATTTTGAATCAAATGTGAGAAGTTCCTACACGCCTCAGCCATAGCCATTTATATCTATAACCCCCCACCCCCGAAATTTAAAGGAATAATAATAAGAATAAAGAAGGGTTGCTACTTGTCTTTTTGGTGGCTTGTACTTTTTGTACCATCTTGGTAGTATTATTAAATAAACCCCTACAATATCAAAAAGAAAAATGTCCGGACAGGCAATATCATTCATTCCACATATACTTGGTCACAAATGGCATTCTTGTTTTTTTCTTTTCTTTTTTGAAACTGGTAACTAGTCACAAATGGTATTCTGTTGAATGAAATTGACTGATTGCCTATAACTCACTGAAAATAGACGCAACAGGTTGTTAATGGTGACGTAACACTTAACCAATTAGGAGAAACACCTATCAACTGCGTCCGAATGATGCGCCAAACATATTAATCAGCACTTTCTCCCGACAACAGATACAGTAACGTACAAGCCCCAAAAAGAAAGCACCAGTTGTCATTCACGAATGGATGCAGGTTCATCGACAAATTAAATCACCAGTAAAACAAAAATACAGATTCATGAAATAGCAACGTATACTATCAATATGAAACTCACACTTCATTGAACAGGTATGCTCTTCCACTGCTGCAACATAAAGCCTGAATAAATAGCATAAAGGAGATTTTGTCAGACATAGTTAAACATTGCAAAATGAAATGCAATTTACGTAGCAAAGAACAAAACACAATTTTCTCATGCAATATACCACGACAAAGAAAGTAAACTGACAGTTCATACACAATGAGATTAAAGAAACTTCTTGAGTTTCAATTAATTTTACTTGCTTTGAGAATAATGATTGTTCAGTTTATTACTTTAAGTATGGAATATTTTGGCCGTATTAAAATAAGAAAACTCGTCGAGGGTATTTCTAAATGAATGATGTATATTTACAATATTGATAATATTATTGGAACCTTTATGCTTTGTTCCAAGTTGTCATAATTACTACATTATTCCCATCCGGTCGATTTATCTATAAGAATAGAAAGAAAAAAGAGACAAATAACCCGAACCGAAGCTCAAAGATGATCAAACCAACCTAATGTTTACTCTATTTGGAGTAGCTAAATAGCAAGATATCTATGTTCAAAACAATGTCCCACCCCAAACCTCCAAATCCCAAATACAACTTTGCTTTTAGTACACACAACAAAGAAGAATCTACAATAAAGTTCTTATTTAAAACGACATGTTTAATAGGTTTCACGCTTAAACAAAAGAGAAGGGTTAATGTATGCTTGGCAACCAACATAAAACTCGTCAGATTCATGAACTTTTTCACTGAAACTAAACAATTTGTATTATTGCATCAACGACTACAAAATTTAAATGTACCCTTAGCATCATGCAGGATCCAACTTGGGAAAAACCTCTCCCAAGAGATCTGCTTCAACAAAGAAATAGAAAATCTAGCTAAACTATGAACTATTTTGTTCAAACATCTATGAATATACATAAAATCGACATGATCCAACATGCTTGAAAGCTTCCAAGTGTCTTCACACATCACTTCTATCTCTAGTGAAGTAGTCACTCATTTCTGGATCATTTCAACAACAATTTTTTAGAGTCAAATAAAATCTTCACACTACCATCCCTAACTCAATCAACCATTTTCCTAATGGTCAATTCAAATTCATGATGAGGATTGAGAAATTCGTAAAAAAAAA